>NC_091467.1:10377545-10490045 GCF_027789765.1 Dendropsophus ebraccatus
TCAGTTTTGATACATTTTTCCATTATAAAAAAACAGATAAAAACACATCATTTTTTTTTTACGTACATAAAAGCCACATGTGGCGACCACATTTTTGTATACGGATGCGTTTTTGATCTTTTTTTTTTTTTTTTTTTTTTACAATGGAAGTCAATGGGAAAAACGGATCAAAATGTATCTGTTGTTCCATCCGTTTTTTTGTAAAAACAGATGAATAAAAAGGATGAAAAAACGCAGTGTGAACCTGTCAACACTACTGTATTGTAAGGCTATGGTCACACTACGTAAAACAACGGCCGTAGTCCTTGCAGCAAAACTACGGCCGTTGTTTTGAGGTTGCCTATTATGAATGCAATGCACACTAAGTATCAGATACCGGCCGTTGATTATACGTCCCTGTGAAAAATGAACATGTCAATTATTTCCGGCAGGTAATACTGCAACAACGGCCGTGGATTTCAATGCGGCCACGAACGTAAAACTTATATCTGCCGAATTAAACTTGATTTTGATGTAAAAAAATTTCTGAATGGTTTCTCGGGCTGGGCGACCACGACCACAGTTTTACGACTAGGCCGTAGTTTCGTTCGCAAAAGTCCGGCTGGTGAAAACAACGGCCATTATTTTACGTAGTGTGAACATAGCCTAAAACTTTTTTTTTTTTATGAGTTTTCTTTTTAGTGTACAAACTCCATGCACATACACCGATCTTAATGTGTGCCATGTGCCACATATTCTTTTTGCCTATTTCTTTGTACGTTATAGTTTTTGGGCAGCAACAAGCCCATTGTGTTCTCTGGCCCCCTGTCTACCATCATGACGCACATTAACGTCTGGTCCCATTTGTACCATGAATAGCTGCTGGACGTTGATAGACACTGAATGTGCTCCCCACGGCCTGGAACAAGCTTGTAAATGTGAGGAGCGTTAGTAGAACATGAAGAGGAGGAGGAGTGATATATTTGGCCTTTAATTAGAAAATGTTGTCTAACTTAAAGGGAAACTACCAGCAGGTTAGAAGCATTGAACCTGATGATATGTCCCCATAGGGCACGGGGCGCTCAGGTTGAAGGTAATTTTCTTACCTTGATCCTCAGCTCTGTTTTTGGGATATTTGTAGTATATTTAATATGTTAATAAGGCATCTTAGTGCACTAGGGGCGGGGCTAATACCCTCCGGCCCGCCCCTCCTAATGAATATTTAAATATTAGCAGAGCAGAGCTCCGCCCCGATATTGGTTAGGAGGGATAGCCCAGTTGGTGCGTATCAGGGCACTGAGGTAGCCCCGCCCCCAGTGCACCGAAATGTCTCATTAGCATATGAGATAAACTACTAATATCCCAAAAACAAGTGCAGTGTGCCAGAGCCCTTTGACCTATATATGTAGGTCGGCACTGCAGATCTCTTTATTACAGGATGAAGGAGTTGTTCTGTGTTTGGTCACTAGATGTCGCTATATGCTTTTTTTTGTAGTAAGCACAGGCTGAAGTGTATTAAGGGTTAATGGTTTATGTGACTCTGCTGAAAGTTAAGTTGTCAGACTAACCAATCCCTGCAAAGGTCACCTCACAAGAGATACTATCCCAGCCGTGCTCAGCCCTGCTAAGTCTTGCCTCAGGCTCCTCCCCACTAATAGCAAACCACTCCAATGTCTATAACTAGGGGTGGAGATGGCCATGTGTTCAGTCTAGTCTAGTATGAGGAGGAGAGTAGTGCTGACCAAGTCTGTTTCCTACATCCCTGCCTACCCACCCATGGCTAGCTAAAACACCTCGGGTGCGACTACTGCCCATAAAGGACTAAGACTTGTCCATGCTGAGGGGGTTATTCAAGTCCTCCAAGCCCTAGACTCCGCAGTGAGCTTTATACGCCAGACAGCAATTGGAGTAGAGCTATTCGCCGACGTGCCCTGCTGCAACTCACCAGGATCTAAAGCTAACATTGACAGCTGGCTTTCCCAGTGCTTTTCCTGGGGCCTGTCCTACTGGACGTGCCACTTGGTGTCCACGGCTAACTTAAGACAGATCATTCATAGCCGTCAGTATGGTGGTATACACCACCAATTCCAAAGTGGTTACAACCCTCTTCAGTAGAGTATTGTACTAATTGGAGAGGTCTCTTTTAGGTAGTCCACCTTGGCACTGCTAACACAACCTAGTAAGGTCTAAAGAGACTCTGAAAACTCTATATAAATTTATCAAAACTCCGGTATCCAAATACCAAACGACTGGACACCAGCATGCTCCAGTTGCATTCCACTCTATATAAGATATCAACTGTTTTACCCTGGAAAACCTCTTTAAAGGGGTACCCCGGACGGGAGGCATTTTTTCACTTTGGCCAGGGAGGGAGTGGATGAAAGCAATGAAGTCCACTTACCTCCCCGGTTCTATCGATGACACCTGTATCACGCTGCTCCGGTCCACCGGCCACCTCCTGGTCTGTGACAAGGCTTGAGACATGGCCTGCTCAGCCAGTCAGTGGTAGAGGGGGAACCCCGCTACAGCCGCTCAATGGCTGAACAGGTAGCGTCCAGGGACTGGAGCAGCATGTGTTGGAAACGGGGAGGTAAGTAGAATTTGTTGCCTTCGTCCACCCCTTCTCTGGTCATAAATATGCCTCCTGCCCGGAGTACCCCTTTAACAACTAAAGACTAATGACAGCGAGCATGTGATATCACGCTAGTTTTTATACAATTGTAGCTTCACTCATTGTAAATCAACGTCCCAGACAGTCATGGCTGCCTTCACGGTATACGACCGTTGCCATGGCGATCTGTCACGGTTCTGATTTATCCCTTATGTAGCCGTTAACAACGTGTTTTATGGTTTTGTTTTTATTAGAATAATTTACAGGTAACATAGCGCTTTTTTATTAGGTTACACGGTGCGAAACTGAAAATATATTGCGTTTCAAAGGCGCTTATGAGGTGAAAGCGCCATTTATTACGCTAAATCCCAGACTGAGAGGGTGTTTTACAGATCCTGGTGACTCACACATTTAGCCACTCAGGATAACCATTCGCTTTATGAAGTGTCCCTTGAAGGATTAACATATTTATGGTCAATGTAGCACCCTGGTAAACTGAGTTCGCACATTTTTTTTTTCTGTTGCTGTTTGGTCCACATTTTTGTCAGTATTTTTTAGCCAAAATCATAAGTGGAACCGACACAGAGAAAAGAAGGGTTTGCTCCTTTTTCCAATGCTTAAAGGGGTACTCCACTTAATAAAATGTAACCCTGTTCAATCCCCACCCATAATCTAAGCTTGTGTGTAAAAGGTTTCTCTTACATGGATTGGACTGTTTATCTGCAACACATCCTGATTTACACTCTGAAGCTGCAGAAAATCCTCACTTCCTGGTCCACATGGTCTTGGCTCCTCTGTCCTCCCCCTCCCTTCTGAGACCAAAGTCACATGAACTCGGTCTCTTCTGTTGCCAGGCAACCTCTAACATCTCATCTCTAACTCCGCCCACCACTAACATCACACCAATTAGTGAGCACCTGGGCATAAAAGGATCTTGGGTGGAGTTCGTTGGTGTATTGTGAGGTAAAATGAAGCAAATGAAGTGTGTGGGGTAGAAACAGAGAAGTGTGTGAGGTAGTGACAGAGAAACCCCCTCCCAATTCTCCCAGAGTCTCAAAGAACTCACAATATCTCACACTGCCATACCATAAGAGTGTCTGTGAAGAACAGATAGATAGATATTTTGTTTATAGTGCTAGGGCCTGTTTACACTTTGAAATGGGCGTCAGAATTCCTCTCTGAACCCCCATCCACGGACTGGGCGCCGAATCCCATCTGTTATCTCTTTTGTCAGTTTTTTGAGCGGAGAGGCGTGGAGCACGGAGGCGGGATTCGGTTATACGGATTTCTAATTTACTTCTATTTAAAAATATCAATTTATCAGCTTCCCAGTACTTATCAGCTGCTGTAAGTCCTGCAGGAAGTGGTGTATTCTTTCCAGTCTGACACAGTGTTCTCTGCTGCCACCTCTGTCCATGTCAGGAACTGTCCAGAGCAGGAGAGGTTTTCTATAGGGATTTGCTGCTGCTCTGGACAGTTCCTGACATGGACAGAGGTGGCAGCAGAGAGCACTGTGTCAGACTGGAAAGAATACACCACTTCCTGCAGTACATACAGCAGCTGATAAGTACTGGAAGACTGGAGATGTTAACATAAAGGAAGTAGAATACAAATCTGTATTACTTTCTAACACTGACTTTAAGGATGTATTTTGTGCCTCAAAAAACTGTTGATTTAGCCTGTCTAATTAGCAAATTATGTGACAAAATACAGCTGAATAAAGATAGAGATGAATAAGTTCCCCTTTAAGGTTATTCTCCTCTTTTTTGTAGTAACAGAGTTACTATTTGTTCCAAAGAGTATTCAGCACCTCCATAAAACCTGGAGAGAAGCCCCTGTGGATCTGTAGACACTTTAAGCTGAAACAAGGTCAATAAATTCTCTGCTCCGTATGACGTCAGACCGACGCATTTTGAAAGTCCTATGCATTCTTATTCATGGCTGTAAATCAATCATTCAATCCTCTGGTGGAATTGGCCACCATGACAATCCAGATGTAATATTAAAAAAGGAAAAGACTGTTCCCTCTTCAGAGCCGTATGAGCAGCTGTATGCGAGGCTGCAGCAAGGTGTGCTGAACATGAAATGCTTTGGTTTGACTTGTTCTTCTGATCCTATTTACTTCTCAAGGGGTCGTCTGGCTAGTTACAATACATCTTTAATCACCCCCCCCCCTTCCTGGAGACTAACAATCTGCTCCATAATTATTATTATCTATTCAGTCTCCTTTCCCCAGTTCTGAGCTGCTGCTTTCTGCTTAGGACACAGAAAACTGTGTGTGAGCTGTTCTCTCTATCTCGCTCTGAACCCCTCTTCAGGAAAGGCTTCTGTACACAGCATCTCCGGCCGGCTGCCTCTGCACTCTGAGGTCTAGTTGCTGGTGACCTCATTGTTATTAACCCTCCAGGCATTACAGAGTGCAGAGACAGCCGGCCAGGGATGCTGTTTACATGAGCCTATCCCAATCCTATCTTTATCTTTTATTGCAGTCCTGTGTGTGACGATAAGGAGGACACGGCTAAAAACGAATCTGTTTAAAACATAAAATTGTAAAAAAAAAAAAAATTCTTATTAATTATCACCTTGATGTTTAAAGATGTAAAGACGAGGTCATTTTTTGCACTTATTTAACATAAAATTGTGAATTTTTTTTTTATTTATTAAGGATAGTGAAATGGAAAATTTAAATAAAAAAAAAAAAATCACAAAATTTTTTTTAATAAATATTCAGCATGATGTTTAAAAAAATTTAAGATGAGGTAGTTTTTTGCACTTTTTTAACATGTGTATTTATGGTCTCCATTACATTTTTAAAAAACCTTATTCCAGCCTGAGAATAAGATCTCGGTAAACCCTTTTCAGTAAAATAAAGAAGATCTGATCACTTTCTGGTTGTCTTAAAGGGGAAGTCCGGCGGCGGCCTCCGCTTCCCAGTCCCCTGACCACTTCCGGATCGTGCAGGACCCTTTAACGGCCGCTGACTGGCTGAGCAGGGCTGACACATCACGATCGAGTCCTCGCTCAGACCTAAAAGCAGCTGGGGGACCGGGAGCTGGAGGGGGGAAAAAAGCCTGATGCTGGACTTCCCCTTTAACCCAGCACATACAGGAGGTACGAGGAGGCCGCCAGAAAAGTGTTGATCCCTAATAGCTCTGTCATTATGTGGCTGCAATCACTGTTAGAGGATAGGCTTTAGTATACACAGAACTAGGTTATAGACACTGTTCTAAGGGTCATACCGCCATCTAGTGTTGTTAGCATGAAAATACAGCCTCAAAATACGGTGTATTGCATAAGTATGCAAATGTATCTGAAATAGATTAGAAAAAATGGCGAGCGCTCGGGTGCACATAACTATGAT
Organism: Dendropsophus ebraccatus; assembly: GCF_027789765.1. Classification (NCBI taxonomy): domain Eukaryota; kingdom Metazoa; phylum Chordata; class Amphibia; order Anura; family Hylidae; genus Dendropsophus; species Dendropsophus ebraccatus. The sequence continues at coordinate 10,383,497 of NC_091467.1, forward strand.
GGGTAACACTAGTGGGATGAGGAGGACGCACTCACCTGAGAATGTTATACTAACAGCACAGAAGCCTTTTAGGAGACATGGAAGGAGAGGTCCATCAAGATTATCAAGACGCGTACCGCCCCACTGGTCAGTATGTATGATGAGGAATGATACAAAGGTAAGTATCATTATTTCTTATTTATTTATTAATATTATTATTTATTTATTTATCTATTTATTATGAATGTATTTATTCATTTATTTATTATTTATTTATCTATTTATTATTAATTGATTTATTCATTCATTCATTCATTCATTTATTTATTTATTTATTTATTTATTTATTATTTATTTATGAACCCGGAAGCAGATTTAGCTTTTGCCCAGAATTTTTTTTCAATTTAAGATCTGGTCCTGTTCAGTGAAACTCAATGATTATATGACCAGTGAGGATAATGAACAGGATCCTTTATTTATTGAGAATTATAGTAGCAGTGTTTGCATTATTGCCGTGGCCCAGAACGTTGGATACCCGTGTTGAACCAGCCGGTGGGTTCTGGTGTTTTTGGATAAGTTGTCATGGTGGCCAGGAGTGGTAACATCCACCCCCGGGCTCACGGGCACCAGACCTTTTGTAGAACTAGTGTGAGGGGAAGGTGCGGCGACAGAGATGACAGAGTCCCACTTAAACAACTCTTAAAGGGGTACTCCAGTGGGGGGGCACTTTTTTGCTGGGACCAGCGGCGGGTCCCGCATCGCGGCGCTCTGGTCCCCGGCCGCTTCCTGGTGTCTGACGTAGGCTTGAGACAATACGTCTCAGGTCCGCTCAGCCAGTTAGTGACAGAGGCGGGATCTGAGCGGACTTGAAACGGATCCCGCCCTTCACTGACTGGCTAAGCGGACGTGAGACGTCACGTCTCGGGCCCGCGTCAGACACCAGGAAGCGGCCGGACACCAGAGCGCTGCGATGCGGGACCCGCCGCTGGAACCGGGGAGGTGAGTGGACATCATTTCCCTCAGCTTCCTCCTTCCCGGTCCCAGCAAAAAAGTGCCCACCCACTGGAGTACCCCTTTAACTTTACTTAAAAAATATCTTCAGAGAAATACAAAAGGTAACAGTGTTTTGGTACTTATAATACTATACTTATAGTAATATATAGTAATATATACTTATAGTACAATAAACAGTAGCTATCTCAGTAGGTAACCTAACGTAAAGTAGGAAAAAGCTGTAGCAGCAGATAGGAACTGGATAGGAGCCCTTGTCTAAGTAGTCCTGTACTCTGCCAGGATGTGGGTAAAGTGTATGTGAAAGAATCTCCTCATACTCACGTTAAGATAAGCCTTTGTTATCAGACTGTCTTCTGCCTCCCAGTATCGGTGACCGTCCCGGTAGGTAGTACAAGTCCCAGGTCTCCGTCTCTGTGTGAAGCTAACTAGTGAAAGTTTTCCTACATAGTCGAGCGTAGTGAGTAGAGAGCGGCTAACTTGCATCTGTGCTCTACTGCGGATCAGTCTCACTGCTTCTCTTTCTAGGGGGTGACTGTCCTGAATGGAAGAATCCACAACGTAGGCAAGGGGTTATTTCTGTAACTTTGGTTACCCCAAGGTTATGTTCAGCAGTGCATGACTGCTGTAGTCTCTTACTCTGGAACTTGTTCTGATTCCTTTCTGAACAGAACTAGACTAGACTTAGAAAAAGCCTAGACAGGGACTACCCCTGGACTACCAACTAACCAGAAAACCATCCGTTTTTTTTCATCTCGTTTATGCAAAAAACGAATGAAAAAAAGAAAAAAAAAAAAAAACGGATTGCGAAAACGCCGTGTGAACCCAGCCGTAACCAATGGAACACTGGGACATATACAGGATACACAAGTAGCACATAGTTTACAAACATTTAGATGGTAAAATATTTCTTGTTGCTAATACAACAATATTTAACACAAACTCTAGGCTGTAAGGTATCATGTGACCTAAAAGATTTTTTTTAAATGAAATCTTAGTGTTTCTCTTTACAATATGGCCGTGATATAATGACATTTCTTCAGGACCTGTGGGGATACAACTGGTTGTGTTTAGCTCGGGGATATTTAGCTTTTCCTTATCGCTTGGCGGCATTTGGTTAACATTTGCGCTACGCCTTTGTTGTGCACTATTAGCACGTTCTGCTTTTGTTTAGAACATTCTATATTTCGGCCCCAATCTTTTCCTTATGTCCATTCCATTTCCCCAGGAGAACAATTACTTTGTGTGGCTGTCCGGGGAATAATATTACATGTCACTCTACGCTACATTTACACTCGCAGATAATGACTGATTATTTGTTGGGATGAGAAATTGTTGAATAGTGAAACTTTGTACTTTATGAGCATTTTCCATCAGTAAGAAGGCATTTAGAAACAATAGAACTATACTTGCTAGGCTGTACCTGATTAAAGGGTACTCCAGGGGGAAAAAAGTTCAAAGTTCAAATCAACTGGTGTGAGAAAGTTATATCGATTTGTAATTTAGTTCTATTCAAAAAGTATACGTGTTCCAGTACTTATCAGCTGCTGTATGTCCTAATGGAAGTGGTGTATTCTTTCCAGTCTGACACCAGTGCTGCCACCTCTGTCCATGTCAGGAACTGTCCAGAGCAGTATCAAATCCCCATAGGAAACCTCACCTGTTCTGGACAGTTCCTGACATGGACAGAGGTGGCAGCAGAGAGCGCTGTGTCAGACTGGAGAGAATATCCCTCTCTTTTACTCACACACTGTCGCAATGAGCTTGCACCCTCTGTGTATTTTCTATTTAGTGTAAGTCCCCCTATAGTGGATGGTGCGCTTTGTGCATCCCCATATAGTAAATGGCCACCTGTGTAGTCCCCCTTTAGTAGATGGTTCGCTGTGTAATCCCCCATATAGTAGATGGTCCCCTGTGTAGTCCCCCATATAGTAGATGGTCCCCTGTGTAGTCCCCCTATAGTAGATGGTCCCTTTGTGTTCCTCTTTAGCACCATTGAATGTGTCAAATAGCTGTGCATCACAGAAAATATTCCTGCTTGTTACTGCATCTTTATGTGTTGTATTCCCTGCAGGAAGTGGTATATTCTCTCCTATCTTCCAGTACTTATGAGCTGCTGTATGTCCTGCATGAAGTGGTGTATTCTTTCCAGTCTGACACAGTGCTCTCTGCTGCCACCTCTGTCCATATCAGGAACTGTCCAGAGCAGCAGCAAATCCCCATAGAAAACCTCTCCTGCTAAGGACAGTTCCTGATATGGACAGAGGTGGCAGCAGAGAACACTGTGTCAGACTGGAGAGAATACACCACTTCCTGCAGGACATACAGCAGCTGATAAGTACTGGAAGACTGAAGATTTTTTAAATACAAGCAAATTACAAATCTGTATGACTTTCTGACACCAGTTGATCTGAAAGAAAATAAAAATTGTCTAAATACCCCTTTAACATTATGGAGGTTGGTCCATGGATATTATAGTAAACAGTGTAAAATACGAGGCTCACAGCGCACAGATCACTCCATGAAATGTATATTTGTATAATTGAGGAGAAATAAAAAAACACATTTCTTTATGAAAATATTTATTATGGATCTCATGTTATATAAAAATATTGATTATCTAGATGACATAGTAAGGAACAGTTTTCATTCTGTAACACTTAAAGAGACACTGTTGCAATTTTTTTTTAAAGAAATCTACAGAAGTTGTGATCACAAGACGTTTTGCAATATAAATTTTCTATGCCTAAATCAGTGTTATACATCTGGCCACTAGGTGTCCCCCTTCCTGTCACACTGTGCTCCATGCTCCCTCCATGCTGATATTTGGTCTTTTCTCTATTCTAAAAAGGAGACCAAACACAGGAAGTCCCCGTCCTTGGGGCACTCACTGACATGGCTTGATATTGATTGACAGTCATTACTGAGCGGCGCAAGTCCTCACTGAGCATGTGTACAGCTTCTGTGCATATACATTCAGTAGCAGAGAATCCTTGGAATGCTCACATTGTATGGTCGGCTCTCCTGTCACACAGCACCAAAACCTCTGTAACCAGAAAGTGACATAATACTGACTGAATTGTAACATAACACAGAGCATTTTCTCCTGGTAAGCTGCAGAGCTGATAATAGAATTAGTAATAGGTAATAATATAATTAGCCTAAGTTATTGTCCTCAGCTGATATACAACCTGCATGATGGACAGGTGTCTTTCCATGTGTGAACGGCAAAGGATGGGGACTTCCTGTGTTTGGTCTCTTTTTCTGAACAGCAAAAAGACAGAATATCGGCACAGAGGGAGCATGGAGCACAGTTCGGCTGTATGTATAACATTGATTTAAAGGGGTTATCTGGATAGGTTATATATACAGTATGTGGAATCATTCCGCCTCCTGGAGAGTAACAATTGATTCCATACATCATTACCTTTTCTGTCTCCTTCTCTGAGTTTTGAGTTGCTGCTTTCTGATGAAGGCACAAAAATCTCTTTCTGAGCTGTTCTGTCCATCTCTGCTCTCACCCCCCCCCCCTTGTGACCTTACTGTGAGTAACCCTTCCTGCAGTACAGAGAGAAGAAACAGTGCAGAAACAGCTGGCCAGAAAGTTGTTTACATGAGCCGTCTCAGAAGGGAGGGGCAAGGAGGTGAGCAGAGACGGACTTTCATGTTTTTAAAAGAAAGCAGCAGCTCAAAATTGGGGGAAGGAGACAGTTAAGGAAATGACATGTATGAAATTAATTTTTAGACTCCAGGAGGGGGGATTATTCAACATATACTATACCCAACCCAGAATACCCCTTTAAACTTAAATTTATTTTTTTTAAATTAAGAGAGTATATTGAAAAACTGCTTGTGATCACAACTACTGTTGATTTCATTAATAATAAAAGCATACCCTTGTGTGGGAAGTCTGATCACCCACTATAAGAAATATGCTACTGTACCTATGGAGTATTTATCGAGTATTTAACAAATGCCAATATTCACAAGCTGTGCAGTATATGTATATGGGGCAATACAACCCACACCATAAGGGATCATTTACAAGCATCTAAGGGGTTAATTTAATTTCTTTGTTGCCAAAAGTAGAGAAGATGGATATGGCAAGCAGCTCTCTGATGCCGCTTCTGGGACTGTTTGAGTTCTTCAAGCAGCCTTAGAACATGACTGGGGATTTAATAGGCCAAGCTAGAAACTCCCTTTAAGGGGAAGGTACCCATCTATAGATAACTGTTATGGGGTTTTTGCCCCTCATCAGTACAGACCAGGGTGCTGGCTTCATAGAGCTCTCCTCTACCCTATAACTTGCTGTGCATAGCCTCTCCCTGCCCCTTGGTATCTAACATTGGTCCACTGTATACAGAGGGAGGGGAAAGGCAGGAAAAGCTCAGGCAGCCAAGAGCAGGTGATATGAGATCTGTGGCAGAAGCAGCAGCACAGCCTGCTATGTGAAGTTGCACAGACTCTACATAAAAAATAGGGACATATATATGAAGAGTTAGGAAGCTGATTTAGCCAAGGTAATTCAACATTTAGGGAAGTTTGCTCTGAAATGTCTTTCTCTTCTTATACTGTGATAAAATTTACACATTTTGTATCTAACAGATTAAAAATATATTTATTTAATTATAATTATAACACTACAAGCTGCCAGTGAATACATTGAGCTTTAAAGGGGTACTCCGGAGAAATAAATTGGTAATATAACTTTATTAAAATAAAAGTATAGTTTCTTAAAGGGAATCTGTCAGCTGTAATTCAAATTTCAAACTGCTAAAACTGTTAGAGAGCTGTTAGGGGAAGGAGTCATACGGTAGAATTTATATATCTATCTCTGCCTCCAGAAAGGCTTTTATTCTCTGGTACAAGGAGTCAAAGAGGTGTTCCCGAGCTTCTGATCTGCTGCAAGCTGGACTCCTCCTCTCCCCCTTCCCTGCTTTATTGAAACCTGGAAGTTGAGTCCTAAGCAGGATTGGGTATGGGAGGAGGAAGGAGGAGGAAGGTGGAAGAGGAGGGAGGAGGAGGAAGATGGAGGAGGAAGGAGGAGGGAGGAAGGAGGAGGAGGAGAGAGGAGGAGGAAGGAGGAGGAGGAGGAGGGAGAAAGGAAGGAGGAGGGAGGAGGAAGGAGGAGGAAGGTGGAGGGAGGAAGGAGAAGGAGGAAGGAGGAGAGAACAGGAGGAGAAGGGAGGAGGAGGAAGGTGGAGGAGGAGGGAGGAGGAGGGAGGAAGGAGGAGGAGGAGAGAGGAGGAGGAGGAAGGAGGAGGAGGAGGGAGGAGGAGGAATGAGGAGGTGTTACAGCTTGCTGCACTTTAGGAGCTCGGGAACATCTCTTTGACTCTTCATACTGTAGAATAAAAGCATCTTCTACGTTCTGGAAGCACAGACAGATATATGAAAGGTACTATGTGTCCAGGGGAGTAACTACCACTGTAGCAGCCATAGTGGCCCACCACATCAGGGGGCCCATCACTGCAATACACTGGGCCTCCTGAGCTGTCATCATACTACCAAGGGAGATGGGGGACGCTATGTACTGGGTGGGGGTAGGATACTAGGGGAGATGTCTCTTTTGGGGGACACTTTGTACAGGTGGAGGGGGATATGAGAGGAGATGCCTACCACAGGGGATACTAAGAGATCCCTAGCATGGGGGACACTGGTGAAGATGTTTACCACTGGGGGGGGCACTATCTACTTTGGTATATACCAGGGGAGATGCCTAACATGCTATCTACTGAGTGGGGGCTAACAATCAGGGGGATTACCTACAGTGGAATGGAGGGGAGGGGGGTCCAATTAAAAGTTTGCTATGGGGCCCAGCCCTATCTAGTTACACCCCTGCATGTGTCTCCTTTCTCCTGTACAGTACATGTGGGAAGGGATTCTGCTCTGTATAGTGCTGTGCGCCAGTGCATGATCAGAGCATTGTATAGGGCTTAGACAGCCCTGCAGTTCCAGACACAAACATTGGAGGCAGCATATGGGGCCGTATTGAACCTTACTGCTGCCAGTCAATGGAAGAGCATATATAAATAAGAAACTATACATTTAGTTTAATAAAATTATATTATAAAGCAATCTAACTTTATTCAAGCAATGTATTAGCATAAAAAAAAAAAAATTCTCCTGAGTACCCCTTTAGGCTAGGTTCACACTATGTAACTGTGCGGCTGTATTTGCGGCTGTAATTGTGCGGCGATATTTTTGGTGGTTCATGCGTACGCTGGAAAGTATAGGATATGCGGCTGCACAGTGCACACTATGTCTGAATCTACGGCCCGATCGTAAACGGACCCGTAAAAAATGAACAAGACCATTGTTTGCGGCTGGACATGCGGCCGTGGATTGACAGGCGGTCCGTACGGAGTACTTCAAAAATAGCCGGCAATGATGCCGAATGCCGATGCCTCTAATAGTTAATATATTAAATTAATAAAACACATTTTCTTTGTAATAAAGTCCCTTTCGTTGTTCAATAATTTAATTCTAACGAATCCATCATTGTGCAATTAAATATACTGTTAAAATAAATATATATATAAATAAATGTATATTTATATATATATTTATTTTTTGACAGTATATTTAATTGCACAATGATGGATTCGTTAGAATTAAATTATTGAACAACGAAACTGATTTTATTTTAACGAAAATGTGTTTTATTAATTAAATATTAATTAGTACAGGAAGCTCCATAAGCCGTTAATTCATATTGCCGGCAATAGAGTATTCTGTACTAATCATCACTTTACTTTAATTAAAACATCAAATGTTTCTTCTAATTATGTTATCACAATAGCATTATTAGAAGAAACATTTAGAATTATATGTGCGCTCAGCTGATTGGCTGATCGGCTCAGCGCACATATAATTAGCGGGTCCGCAGCACAGTGACTTTATTGTGCTGCGGACCAGCGAAGAGGACACATCGGGGTGAGTATAGAGCTCTCCCCACCCCCTCCCCTGCACTGCACCCCTCCCAGCAAGGAAGGGGGGTCACTTAACCCCTTCCTTGCTGGGATGGGTGCAGTCTGACATCAGTCTGGCCCCCAAGGGGTTAAGAGGGATACAATACATCCTCCCTTAACCCCTTGGGGGCCAGACTGTAAGCAGCGATCTGTAAAGATGCTGCATACTGTAAGGTGCACAACACCGCTCACAATGATGGGTGTTGTGCTCCTGTTTGTGTGTTTTTTGTGTGTTTCTCCCGTTTTGTTTTTCAGATATCGGTATCTGATATCAGATATCTGTCGTTTGGTTTTTAACCCGGCTGGTTATAAAAATAGGGGGGACCTTATGCGTTTTTTTTTAATTATTTATTTATTTATTAAAAAAAAAACCGCATAGGGTCCCCCCTATTTTTATAACCAGCCGGGTTAAAAACCAAACGACAGCAGCCTGGTAACACCAGGGTGGGAAGAGCCATTGGTTTAGGCCCTCCCCAGCCTAAATCTTACCAGCCTGCTGCCGCCCGATCCAGGAGCGACAATTTTGACGCTCCGGGACCACTGGCACCCGGCTCTTCCCAGTACCCCTGGTGGCATTGGGTACTGGGGTAATAATGGGGGGTTAGTGTTAGCCATTTTATACCAGCTAACACTAGGCCCCAACTTAGTAGTGGAAGCCGTCTAATAGATGGAATCCATTACTAAGTCTATAAAGTAAAGAAATAAAGACAAGACACAAGTTAAATTTTTTTTTAATTCAAATAAAAACACCCCCACACCCCTCATTGACCATTTTATAAAAAAAAAAACAACAAACAACCGCTGGTCATCGACGTAGTCCACGGAATCCAACGTAATCCCCAGGATACCGATATCTGAAAAACAAAAAGGGAGAAACACACAAAAAACACACAAACAGGAGCACAACACCCATCATTGTGAGCGGTGTTGTGCTCCTTACAGTATGCAGCATCTTTACAGATCGCTGCTTACAGTCTGGCCCCCAAGGGGTTAAGGGAGGATGTATTGCATCCCCCTTAACCCCTTGGGGGCCAGACTGATGTCAGACTGCACCCATCCCAGCAAGGAAGGGGTTAAGTGACCCCCCTTCCTTGCTGGGAGGGGTGCAGTGCTGGGGACACCCCGATGTTGTCTCTTCGCTGGTCCGCAGCACAATGAAGTCACTGCACTGCAGACCCACTAATTATATGTGCGCTGAGCCGATCAGCCAATCAGCTGAGCGCACATATAATTCTAAATGTTTCTTCTAATAATGCTATTGTGATAACATAATTAGAAGAAACATTTGATGTTTTAATTACTATAAAGTGATGATTAGTACAGAAAGCTCTATTGCCGGCAATATGAATTAACGGCTTACTGGAGCTTCCTGTACTAATTAATATTTAATTAATAAAACACATTTTCGTTTAAATAAATTCAGTTTCGTTGGTCAATAATTTAATTCTAACGAATCCATCATTGTGCAATTAAATATTCTGTCAAAAAATAAATATATATATAAATATACATTTATTTATATATATATTTATTTTAACAGTATATTTAATTGCAAAATGATGGAATCGTTTAAATTAAATTATTGAACAATGAAAGGGACTTTATTACAACGAAAATGTGTTTTATTAATTCAATATATTAACCATGAGAGACATCGACATTAGTGCAGAGGATCGCAAACCCCGGTAATAGCGATTCATGTAAACTGTTTCCCTGCTTTCCCAGATGCATCCAGAGGTGTTTGCATCACTTTCTTAAGATTTTATTTGTTATTTTTAGTTGAACCAGATTTCCAAGTAAATGACCGTATGTTTTCAGCCGCATGTCTATTTTTTCCCACGGCCGTAGTTTCATCCGCACATTTACAGCCGCATAAAAAATACAGCTGCACAGTTACATAGTGTGAACCTAGCCTCAAGGTTTAGGTCTTTTCAATACAATATAAGAACATAGTAGATGTAAAGATGTAAATGTATGTTACTCAGCAGTCTAATAAATAACCGTATGTGAAATAATAGGAATACAGGGGCTTCTGTGTGGGATACATTGGTGGACATAGAGCACCGCCGCTTTCCATATCACCATATTGGAGGTCTTATCCAGGAGGAGCACACAACATCTCTGTGTGCACTGTCCTTCAGCATTGGAGCTCAGCACTTGGGGTTGGCCATTTTGTAGTAGCAAACAGTCTGGAAGACGTGGCAGTGACATATGGCGCAGGGCTCACAGCAGGGGGGCACGGGAGGCCGACAGCTGGATAGAAGGGGCACACAGTTCACAGGTGGTGAATGTAATTTCTTTTTAGTTTGGCGTTTCCTCTGCAATATAAAGTATGAAAATGAGACGACGTTATAGTTATTGACATTTATGTCCTGAGATATATTTCCATTTACGATATTTTTACACAACTTTTCCATTGGTATGAAGTCTGGCTGCACCTGACCTGAAAATAAAGCAACCCATGATCACATATTGGTGAGTGCCGCTGCTGTTACTCTACTGTACATGGACTGTATTCACTACTGACGGCTGAGCACCACCTGTGAATTGTGACCATCCGGGGGCCCCCCGTTGCTACTGGGGACGCCATTGCTGGTGTGGAGTGCCCACTATGTCATTCTTTCGGGATTTGTAGAAGCAAGTTAGTACTTGTCATGTGAATTTCCCCCCTGACCCTGTCGGCTGCCAAATTTTAGAATCTGACGGACTTCTCCTTTAATATTTTGTGGTTCAACACAGTAAATCTGAAAGGTAGAGATGAGCGCAACTGGAGCATGCTCAAGTCCAGTTGTTTGGCATTTGATTTACCTGTGTCTAAAAAAGTTGGATGCCGCCCTAGGGAGTCCTGGAAAACATGGATACAGCCTATGTCTATGTCCATGTTTTTCAAGACTCCCTAGGGCTGCATCCAACTTCTTCGGACACTGGTAATCAAATGCTGAATGATCGGACTTGAGCATGCTCCAGTTTCACTCACAGTGGGTTCCAATTTAGGGGCCACCGTGAAAGAAAATAAAATAAAGAGAATAGTCTTGGGCCAACAGACCTGCAGTATATAGTTCACACAGAATATCCAACCAGTCCTAAGTGGATTTTGAAAGAAAGCTTCTTGAGAAAAGATTCTCAAGGTGCCATTGCCAGAGACATACATAACATCTACCTGGTGCATAGAGAGACACACTGGAAGAGTATACCTGGCAATATATAGCCAGGAACATGGAGGCAATGTCTTCCACAACTCCCAATAAACATATATAAAAGCTTGCCCTTGGTTTTTCTACATCTTAAGCATATAACAGAGCATTGGTGAAGAAGTCAGGGTTAGTACTCTGTAGTTTTACTCCTAAATCTTACTCATAAGATTTATGGTTTAAAGGGATTATCCAGGCTTAAAAACATGGCCTTTGTCCAGACCTTGGCACGGTCCTTGGCTCATGATGTACTGTCGAGACTGCAACCTTAGCCTTGTTTTGTATTTGAGTTATTTGCACTTGTCTAATACAGCTCTACTTCTTCTGCTCTGGTGATTGATTTCTTCCTACACCCACCCCTTCCTTGTTAATTTTTTCTGGCCACTTAACAGTGAACCTCTGATTCCCTTACGTCCCATTGACATCACAACATATAGGGGTATTATTGCCCTGGCGAGCCCCTGGGATGAAGGAATATTTAATGAATCAATTTAACCAAAACTTTAATCCCCTCCTCTAGGAAGTATAAAAGAGCCCTGCCTCCCCAATACATTTTTTTTTCTTCGCAATCTTTCGTTACTGGATGTTTCCGAAACTATTAGAATCTATTTGAACACAGTGGGTCCTCCAAACCATCCATCTCCAGGTGGATTTGTGACGCAATTGCTTTGTGTTATACTGCTGCTGGACTGCCGCCACCTGAATTTACTAAAGCACATTCTACCAGAGCCATTGCCTCTAGTTGGGCAGAACGATCTTCCGTGCCACTGAAGAGCATTTGCCAGGCTGCTACCTGGTCATCCTTATCTACATTTGTGAAGCACTATAGGCTTGAATCAGTTTTTTTCTGCTGAAACTGCCTTTGGCAGGTCAGCTCTTCTTGCTAATTCCCCATATGTTGTGATGCCAATGGGATGTAAGGGAAGCTAAAATTATTATGTTAATTTGTTTTCCCTGACACCCATTGGCATCACAAGTCTCCCTCCCTTCTTCTGTTGTATTTTTGTTATTAGACTCATGTATTGGAGAGGCGGGGCTCATTTATACTTCCTGGAGGAGGGGATTAAAGTTTTGGTTAAATTGATTCATTAAATATTGCTTCATCCCAGGGGCTCACAGGGGCGATAATACTCCCATATGTTGTGATGCCAATGGGTCTTAGGGAAAACAAATTAAGAAAATAATTTTAGCTTTGCTTAGGTGATTGACATCTGATCTTTCTGCTCACCCTTTGCTGTGTGCTGTCAGTGTCTATCTAAAAGAAGAGATGAGCACAACTGGACCATGCTCGAGTCTGATCATGTCTGGTCCAATCGGTTCCCGAACCTGGTCACTTACCTCCTATAAAGTGTTTCACTGCCCTATTCTCTATGCTAGCTATTAGCCCTTTTTTGTAAAGCATGCTAGTGTATCCCCTGTATTTTACTCTCTGTCTGCTTTACCTGGTAACCTGACTTTGGCTTATTGTACGTTTGACCTTGCTATTTGGATCTTGCTTTTGTACCACATTGCTTAATTGGTTTTACTATGCTTGTGTGTGGTAGTCTTGTCCTAGCTTTGTGTTTCACATTACCACAGTTTAGGGACTGTCGCCCAGTTGCCTGCAGTCACCCACGGCTGTCCGAGACAAGTAGGCAGGGACAGTGGGTGGGGACAAGTTCAGGGTTCACCATCTGTGTTCAACCCGTAGCTTCCCTGGCCAAACTTGTGACAGACACTTTCTTCCAGAAACAGCACCACTCTTGTCTCCAGTTTGGATTGGGTTTTCAACTCATTTTCAATAAAGTTTTCAATAAAGAGGATATCAAGGGTTAGAAAAACATGACCACTTTGTTCCAGAAACATTACCTCCTTGTCCCCAGTTTGAGTTCATTGAAGTGAATAAAGTTGAATTGCAATACCACACACAATCCAAGGATAGGGGGTGGTGCTGTTTTTTCAAGAAAGTAGCTGTGCCTTTTCTAACCTGGATAACACTTTTAATTGCAAAACCACACCCAAACTGGAGACAAGAGTAGCGCTGTTTGTGTAAGAAGGCAGACATGTTTTTCTAATACTGGATAACCCCCTTTAAGACAAATGGCTTATTCCGTTCATCCAGGAATAGGGTCTTCTGCAGCTCATCTTCCCAAGAAGAGATAAAAGAAGTGAGGGCGAGGTCCTCTGTGTTCCCAGGAGCAGCCCATAGAGCAGCGACACTTGATGAAATGTTTGCATGCAAAGACATGAAGCTAAAGGTCGTAAAGTACAAAATGTATAAAATGGCCTGGTGAGGTCTGGAGATTCCTAAAATCAGTGAGCATTACATTACCTCTGGAAACGAGGGCTATTGAATAGGAATGACTGAGCTTGGTCTAGAGGAGAGACCCAGAGTCCGAAAATTCCAGTCCCAAAACTATAAAGGTCTATAAAGGTCTAAGCAAGGAAGAAGAGACTTGAAGGTCTATCTAGGAACCAGCTAACTCTATGGGGGAGATTTATCCAACATGGTGTAAAGTGACACTGGCTCAGTTGCCCCTAGCAACCAATCAGATTCCACCTTTCATTCCTCACAGACTCTTTGGAAAATGAGAGGTGGAATCTGATTGGTTGCTAGGGGCAACTGAGCCAGTTTCACTTTACACCATGTTTGATAAATCTCCCCCTATGGGTCTACTGCCACTGAAGACTTCCTTGTGAGACCTCAAGGAGTGGTGACAAGGGGTGGAAAGTGAAGTTGGAGGTCACTTACCACCCCCGTTCCAGCGCCAGTGTCCGGATCACGCCGCCCAGTACTCCTGTCCCATGACGTCTCAAGGCAGCTCTGCCATTCAGCGGCCAAGGCGGGACCACGCTATAGCCGCTGATTGGCAGAGCTGCCTTGAGACATCACGTCTTATGCAGCAGCTCTGACCAGGAAGCGGCCGCGGGACGGGAGTACCGGGCAGCGCGAGTCGGGAACCGGCGCTGGAACAGGGGAGGTAAGTGACCTCCGGCTTCAAATTCCACCCCCTCCCCGGCGATCCTTAAAAATACCCCCTGGCCTGGAGTACCCCTTTAAGGAGAGCTTGTAGGGAGGAAACTTTGTGCCTTACACCAGTTGCATGAGGTCCCAATTTTTTAATGGCAATCAGTTATTGAAAAATGACACTTCAGTTCCATCCTGGCCCAGGAAATGAAGGTTGGTGTCCCTATTCAGTTGTGGGTCAAGGGGATAGTAATTCTTCTTAAGTAGAGTCCGTAATAAAGACGTGTGGAGACTTACAGGGCATTCCTGCTCCACTGGGAATTCTGGGAAGAAAGGAAATGCACAATAGTATTCACACCTCTTAGGCAAAGTGGTGGACCTTCAGGTCAATGTTCTAATACTCCACTATAGAGTATATCTTATCGTAACCTTCTATTCTAATCTGTTAATCCTAACCATCTTGGAGTTAGTTTGCTGTTGTTTTAAGCAAACTTGCTAAATGTTCAGGTTCGTCAGCATTCTCTCAACCCAATTATTCGGCATTGGACTCCCAGTGGCTAAAGAAGTTGGATGCAGCCTTAGGGAGTCCTGGAAAATATAGATACAGCACAAGCCATAGGCTAGCAGCCTTAGGGTGGCATCCACCTTCTGCAGCCACTGGTAGTCAAATACCGAGTGTTTAGGTTCGGAGAACCCAAAGATTTTGGCAAGTCCATGCAACACTAGGTAAGATACTGGAGGTCCGGCCTGGATTTACAAAGCTCTCCATATAAGTCTGGGGACTGGGTCCCCTTGTCGGATGATTCTAAGGTGGAACATTTGACTAACAGTTTGGCTAGATCCCCCAATTATTCTGCTGGAATGGGAAATAAATTGTAGGAAGGGTACCTTTGATCATGGACATTCTCTATATTGGATGATCTCTTCACCATCTCACTTTATTGTACTTTCAAGGTTTAACAGCTCTGTGTTGTGCTGTTGTGCACACTTGTGTTGTACTATTGAACTTTATTTGGTATGTAATGTGCCTTTGTTATGTTCACTATAATTGTACTATACCTGCACCATACTCTGGAAGGGGGCTAATACAAAGCCAAGCTATGACACAAGAAGCTTAGAAGCAGGTAATTTTCCATTGTTGCTGTGATATAAAAGGATGGGTGCAATACCCGCCCAGGTGATTTATTGAGAAAGGACTATAAGCTAGGGTAGAACTTGGCAGGAATAAGAAAGTGAAATTTTTACCATATGGATTTGCCACAGGTCTACGAGGAGAAGATGTGTAACATGTCGCTTTACTCTATGAACCACCCTGACAAACAAGGAGGACCTACCTGTAGATGTATCCAGATATCCAGACCATCCTCCATAGGGCCCTTTAAGAAAGTTTCCAAAGCTTTGAGGAAATGAGCTGCAAAATTTGTCTAACCTTTGTGAGGGATATAGACGTTAGCTGCTACTACATCCTGTTGGGAGAGAGAAAGATTAAAGTGTACCTGTCACAAAAATCGTTTAAGGAGATAGATGATAGATAGATAGATAGATAGATAGATAGATAGATAGATAGATAGATAGGAGATAGATAGATAGAAGATAGATAGATAGGAGATAGATAGGAGATAGATAGATAGATAGATAGATAGATAGATTATAGATAGATAGGAGATAGATAGATAAATAGATAGATAGGAGATAGATAGATAGGAGATAGATAGATAGATAGATAGATAGATAGATAGATAGATAGGAGATAGATAGGAGATAGATAGATAGATAGATAGATAGGTAGATAGATAGATAGATAGATAGGAGATAGATAGGAGATAGATAGATAGATAGATAGATAGATAGATAGATAGATGATAGATAGATAGATAGATAGATAGATAGATAGATAGATAGATAGGAGATATATAGATGATAGATAGATAGATAGATAGATAGATAGATAGATAGAAGATAGATGGATAAATAGATAGATAGACAGATAGATAGATAGATAGATAGATAGGAGATAGATAGATAGAAGATAGATAGATAGATATATAGATAGATAGATAGATAGATAGATAGATAGATAGGAGATAGATGGATAAATAGATAGATAGACAGATAGATAGATAGATGATAAATAAATAGATAGATAGATAGATAGGAGATAGATAGATAGATAGATAGATAGGAGATAGATAGATAGAAGATAGATAGATAGATATATATATAGATAGATAGATAGGAGATAGATAGATAGGAGATAGATAGATAGATAGATAGATAGATAGATAGATGATAGATAGATAGATAGATAGATAGATAGGAGATAGATAGATAGATAGATAGATAGATAGATAGGAGATAGATAGGAGATAGATAGGAGATAGATAGATAGGAGATAGATAGATAGATAGATAGATAGATAGATGATAGATAGATAGATAGATAGGAGATAGATAGATAGATAGATAGATAGATAGATAGGAGATAGATAGGAGATAGATAGATAGGAGATAGATAGATAGGAGATAGATAGGAGATAGATAGATAGATGGGAGATAGATAGGAGATAGATAGGAGATAGATAGATAGGAGATAGATAGATAGATAGATAGGAGATAGATAGATAGATAGATAGATGTGCACTGCACAAAGAACTATCTCATTGCAATATATTTGGAATTTTTGCACCTATTAGTAAAGATGAGTGAATTTACAGTAAGTTTGGGTTCACCATACCCCTAATACAAGGCATCTGACTCCTGATGGCTGTAGAAGGTATATACTGTATAGCCTTAGGCTGTATCTATGTTTTCCAGGCATCGCTGGGGCTGTATCCACCTTCTCCAGCCACCGGTAATCAAATACCTAATGTTCCGGAGTTTTGCCAGCCCAAACGTACAGTAAGTGTGCTCCTCTACCTAGCAGTAATGCTGAGCAGACCTGGCACACTGTTCGGGTTTGGCAACATTCTCTGCACCTTAACATTCGACATTTGAATAGCAGCGGCTGTAGAAGATGGATGCCGCCCTAAGGAACCCGAACGGCGTGACAGCTCCGCTCAACACTTATCACTTCAGTCAAATATAGAACAAAAAAAATACGTTTTCTTCCCCCAGAAGGAAGTGATACCTTGGCTAGTTTATTCTTCTCCGCGTCCAGCCGGCTCACTCTTCTTGACGCCTTTGTCAGATCTGTGTGAATGTAATAAAACATTGTGATGCCGGTCATGGCGGTCCAGTCTTACTATGATTGTATTGTCTTACTGACCTACGATGGAAATGGGCGGGAGAAGCTCGGAGAGACGGGAGACCCCTGCACTGTTGGTTCTATCTGGCGTCTCCTCGATAACAATGTGCGACTGAACGAGAACCATCAGCCAGGCAAGAAGAAGAAGGAAAAGGAAGATTCTTTCCATGTCTGCGGAGACACATAATCAGCATATTCATTATCCTTACAGCCATACTAAACTCTGGACTGTGTGTGCAGCCACAGCTAATTCCCCGTAGACTGCAATATAATGTTTCCCTCCCTCTCCTCTTAGGGGACGTTCACACATTTCGTAAATATGTCCGTATTTGCAGATCCGTAACGTCCACAAAAAATCCGGGTCACCTTAATTTAATTACCTTTCAATTTTTTTTGCAGATCCACAAAAAAAGGATATGGATTACTGGTGCACTACAGGCAATGTTTTTTGCAGTATGTCTGTATGTTTGTCTGTATGTTTTGCTGTAGGTTTGTCTGTATGTATGTTTTGCTGTATGTTTGTCTGTATGTATGTTTTGCTGTGTCACCCCCCCCATCTATACTGTATAACTGGGCTTATAGAAAATGATACATATGGTCTATACTAAGCTATAGTTATTTGTAGTTCGTCTGCACTTATTTCACCATTGGAGGGCGCTCCGGGCCAGGTCGTCTCTATATACCATACATTCAGTGTTCAGCAGCTTCTGCTTGGTTTTGCTGTGTAATGTTCACTTTTATTAAATCAACAATCTGCTGTATAACATTGACTGTTTACTTTGTATAAAACCATGGAAACAAGAAACTTTTCATTTATCATCTATCTTCTATCTATCTATCTATCTCCTATCTATCTCCTATCTATCTCCTATCTATCTATCTCCTATCTATCTCCTATCTATCTATCTCCTATCTATCTCCTATCTATCTCCTATCTATCTATCTATCTATCTATCTATCTATCTATCTATCTATCTATCTATCTCCTATCTATCTATCTATCTATCTATCTATCTATCTATCTATCTATCTATCTCCTATCTATCTATCTATCTAGCAAAAAAAGATAAAGAGCAGCACTGCTGTGGGATTGCAGGTGCCTGCGGTCCAAGTCCTGACCAAGGACCGATTTAAATATCAGCAGAAAGTCCGCGGCACACAAAAGTATAAGTGAAAAGTTAAACGTGGTTTATTTCATAATGCAGCAATCCAGACGCAACGTTTCGGTGATTACATATCACCATTTTCAAGCGTATCAAGTGAAACATTCAAAAGACATATATAGTGAAGTAAGTAAACATGATTGGTGTACAATAATTGTCAAACAGAAAACAACTGTGTTAGATATATTCTTATTGGTAGAAAAGAATCTTCACCGCCCAGTGTGGGCGTAAAAGTCCGTGTTGGTGATTTTAGGTCACATGGGCTTCATAGCCATTGTGATAGGTGAATAGTCCGTGTAAGTCCGTGTATCACCAAAGTGTAGTGAAGAAAAGTGTGACCTCTTGAAAAGGTGACATTCCATCACATAATCAGGAACATTCATAAGTATATATTGAAAATTAAGAATAAGGTTAAGTAGCTTTCGGATCCGGGCTCACCACTTCTCCTACGGGATGTCTGTAAGATCGCGCATGCGTGGTACATCGGCCTCCCTCGCGTCCTGTGTTGTCATAGAGACTGGAGCCGGGAGCGCATAATGGAGTGTCACTGCAGTAGTTACAAAGAGGCTATCTATTTGTCACACGGCCCCAGGACTGCACGGTCCAATTAAGGATCGTAAAGGTCCCCCGCCACCTTGGAATCAAATACCAGCCCTGTGAGGGGCAGCATTAATCTACGGACACGGTTTGGGCAACATAGATACTCAGTCAGAAAGGGACGAATGGACTTACCTGTGTCTAAACACTGTATTGAGATGAAACACACGGAAGGCGACCTAAAGGTTATGATTATTGACAGAGTACCACCATTAAAATATGGGGGTGACAGACTGATGCTACTAAAAAAGAGAGAACTGGAATGGATTTACAGACTAGGGGCTTTAACCCCACAGGGACTGAATGTGGAATATAAAATCAGTAACAGTATGTTGAAGTGATCTTCTATCCACTTGCCCATTATAATTTTTTTCCCTACTTCTTACGCCGAATATTCCAACTATGTGAAACATGTGTACAATATTATGATTTCTTACCTATATACCTTGTATATTACAGATCTTGATGTGCGCTGGAGGATAAGGACTCACCACATTAATCCACTCTGAATGTCTTCCACTTACCTCCTCTCGGACATCCTGTGGAGCAACAACTTTGGAAGGAGATAGTCACACGATGCGGTGGAGATGCGTTTCCCTGAATGGACCTGGAGAGGTCCGTGTTACTGGCCTCGCTCCAAGGAAGGTAATGCTGCCCCTCACAGGGCTGGTATTTGATTCCAAGGTGGCGGGGGACCTTTACGATCCTTAATTGGACCGTGCAGTCCTGGGGCCGTGTGACAAATAGATAGCCTCTTTGTAACTACTGCAGTGACACTCCATTATGCGCTCCCGGCTCCAGTCTCTATGACAACACAGGACGCGAGGGAGGCCGATGTACCACGCATGCGCGATCTTACAGACATCCCGTAGGAGAAGTGGTGAGCCCGGATCCGAAAGCTACTTAACCTTATTCTTAATTTTCAATATATACTTATGAATGTTCCTGATTATGTGATGGAATGTCACCTTTTCAAGAGGTCACACTTTTCTTCACTACACTTTGGTGATACACGGACTTACACGGACTATTCACCTATCACAATGGCTATGAAGCCCATGTGACCTAAAATCACCAACACGGACTTTTACGCCCACACTGGGCGGTGAAGATTCTTTTCTACCAATAAGAATATATCTAACACAGTTGTTTTCTGTTTGACAATTATTGTACACCAATCATGTTTACTTACTTCACTATATATGTCTTTTGAATGTTTCACTTGATACGCTTGAAAATGGTGATATGTAATCACCGAAACGTTGCGTCTGGATTGCTGCATTATGAAATAAACCACGTTTAACTTTTCACTTATACTTTTGTGTGCCGCGGACTTTCTGCTGATATCTATCTATCTATCTATCTCCTATCTATCTATCTATCTATCTATCTATCTATCTATCTATCTATCTATCTATCTCATGCTTCAAATAAACCTTTACTTTAAGGAGAATTCCGGGCATGGGAGGAAGGAGACACCTCCAGCACCTGTTGAGGCCAGTGAGGGTCCCAGTGTCAGGATTCCCATTGATTGGACATTTATTAGCATTAGTGAGACCCACTGTAGTCACCTAGAGGGGCTGTGTGTGATCAGACATCTCTCATTCCATCCTACTCAGTATTTACAAGGCTTGTGATTAGAGATGAGCGAACCGGGTTCGAGTCCGAGTCCATCCAAACCAGAACGTTCGGCATTTGATTAGTGGCGGCTGCTGAACTTGGATAAAGCTCTAAGGTTGTCTGGAAAACATGGATGCAGCCAATGACTATATCCATGATTTCCACATAGCCTTAGGGCTGTATCCAACTTCAGCAGCCACCGCTAATCAAATGCCCAAAGTTCAGGTTCGGATCGACTCGAGCATGCTCCAGGTTCGCTCATCTCTAGTTGTGATTCATTCATATTTTTAGCATACAATGTCCAAGGGATACTAGTTCTCCTTAAGGCAGCGTATAGTATGGCTGCAGGATAATGGCAGATCGTGTGCAGCTCTAAATTCAGTGGAATGGAACAACGGGGATGGCTGCAGGCGACGGGCCTCTTGATACCTCGCCTGCACATTTACAAGTGACAGGCGCAGAAGGGAACATCGGGGTTGGCTGCAGCTGATGGTCTTCATGTCCTGCATGCAGCTGCTCTGCAACGGACAGTGAAGATAGGGGATGACAACATCGGTTAATAAGAACCCCAGCTGCGACCCTGGTGTTCTGTGCGGCGGCCATGCTTCCAAGCAAAAACGTTGCTAGGTCTTACTTTCGGGGGAGATCTTATATTTAGTAATTTAGCAAAACCTCTAGTAGGTCTGATTTGTGGGGAAACGGGGTAGCTATTATACTACTAGTGTGTCATGGAAAGGTCATGACCTCATCCGGCCGCATGTAGTGCCGCAAACTTGGAAGAAAAAAATGTCAATGAAATCCACACATAAATTCACACACAAACAGGATTTCCATAAAGTTGTAGTAATCCTAAAGCAAAACCAGAAAGCCGCTGGGCCCCACGCAGAGAGATTTCATCGGAACATTTTATAATATTACAGGTCAGCGACTATAAATCACAATAGGAATAATACACCAGAAAGCTTTCTGCAGGTTTATGAGGAGGCCGCTCTTTGATCTGATCCTGAAAACACAGAAACAACGTGGGGCAACTTCATCTTAAAAACGTATTTGTTTTTTTTACGACCTTAAGCAAGGATCTATGTTTAATAAGTTGAATGTAACTGAGCATAGGACTCGTAGCTGTATTCCTGCTCTATTTAAAGGGGTACTCCGGGGAATTTTTTTCCCCCAAATCAACCAGTGTCAGAAAGTCATACAGATTTGTAATTTACTTTAGTTAAAAAAATCTCCAGTCTTCCAGTACTTATCAGCTGCTGTATGCCTTGCAGGAAGTGGTGTATTCTTTCCATTGTGACACAGTGCTCTCTGCTGCCACCTCTGTCCATGTCAGGAACTGTCCAGAGCAGCAGCAAATCCCCATAGAAAACCTCTCCTGCTCTGGAAAGTTCCTGACTTGGACATAGGTGGCAGCAGAAAGCACTATGTCAGACTGGAGAGAATACACCACTTCCTGCAGGAAGCAGCTGATAAGTACTGGAAGACTGGAGATTTTTAAATAGAAGTATGGGTGGGTTCACACTACGGAATTCTCGCGGATAAACTCCGCAGAATTCCGCCGGCTGTACGCGCTCACGGACATGAGCCTTTCCACTGGCTCCATAGACACCATTCTATGGGCCGGCTGATTCCGCATTCCGCCAAAAGAAGTGACATGTCAGTTCGCTCCTGGTAAAAGCAGCGGCGAAACGCGTTGCGGTGTGAAGTGGAGGAGTCAGGACATTTAAACTGGGTGAGTGTACTAATCCCTATATACTATCTGTAGGTTATTAGAGGGCAACACTTTGGTATGCAGACTTAATTGTGCATAGGGATATATTAATTACATGGGTGTTTGCATCCTTACAGGGAGGCAATACATACATCCATGATTAGGATTTCTGTGCAGTAGGTGTATGCTGCTATTCTTTTCCTGATGCAATGTACAGTGGTTATGTTATACATTTTCTACATAATTTTTTTTGTGCAATAAATATCTGCTGCTACTTGGGGTTTAGTGCAATATACAATGGCTATGACAATTTCAGTTAGTGCAATACGCAGATACTGCCATGTATAGTGTGAATACTGTTATAATCATTGGGGATAGTTGTGCCATACTATAGAACTTTTTGATTGATCATGTATGACCTTTGTCCTGACTCCTCCTGTTTTTAACTTGTCTGTGTGTATATGTTTTTTTATGGGACTACAGGTTGTTGTGATTTAATAAAAATTAATTTGGATTTATAAAGAATTTTTTGTGGATTATTTATGGGGTTATTATAGTAATATAGGTTGAGGTGGACCCTATATATGTTTTCTTTAGTTTAAAGTTCTGATGTTCTAATATAGGTTATATATGGTGTAAAGTGAAACTGGCTCAGTTGCCCCTAGCAACCAATCAGATTCCTCCTTTCATTCCTCACAGACTCTTTGGAAAATGAAAGGTGGAATCTGATTGGTTGCTAAGTCTCGCCCATAGTGTGAACCCATCCTAATAGGTGTCTTTCCTTCCTGAGCAGTGCACCCTCCCCTCTATAGAGAATATACTGTCCTATGTTCATTTTTTTACGACTTCCTATTTTTACATATAAATATGGACACCGGGCTCTATTAAAAAAATCACCAGATGTCCTAATTGTTCCAGAACACTCTCCGTGTACGGGTCCCAGTAAGGTGCTATACTGGCCCTCAGCTCTATAGACCATAGGTCTCCAAACTGCGGCCCTCCAGCTGTTGTGAAACCACAACTCCCATCATGCCTGGACAGCTAAAGCTTTGAATTTGGCTGTCTAGGCATGATGGGAAATGTAGTTTTGCAACAGCTGGAGCGCCGCAGTTTGGAGACCCATGCTATAGACACTGAATGCAGAGGCGGGACACATGACTGTGCAGTGAGGAGAAACGGGAGGCTTGGGACCCCTGTTCTAGGAGACCATGGAAATTCCAGCAGAGGGGCCCCCGGCCATCATAAATTAAATCACCTTAAATGCAGGCTGAGCTGCTAATAAATGGCAGCTGGATCAGGCTGACGAGAGGTCGCAGAGCTTGTCAACAGTGAAGCATCTGCTAACCTCTCCTCCATGTGCCACTGAATAATAAAGTATACTGGTCCTTTATGCCTCTTTGGTGTCCTACCACGGGTGTTACAATTAGTTACACCCTTTATAAAAGCCTATACTTATTGTACCTGTGGTGATGGAGGTAGTGATAAAGTTTCGCCACTAGATGTCGCTCTATTAGATATGTATGTATTCAGATGCTGCTCAGCTGAAGTGTGTAAGGGGTTATTGTTTGTTTGTGTGTCACATGGATCTGTGAACCTATAGGAATCTGTTCTTCTCTCTCTTTACTCTTCACCCACTCACAGCGCACTTTAAAAATGCTGAGGAAGGAAGTCACGTGGGAGAAAGGAAGAGTAGGTTAGTCTTAGTCAGAACCCCGTATGGGTAGGAAGCCAAGACACAGCTAACAGTTTTCTTCTCAGTAACACTACACAACACTATGCAGTGTTAGACCCTCACAGGAGAGGACAAGTCAGAGACAACCTCAATCCATGCCGTGGACTAGGAGAGTCACAGAGACGTCTTTTGAGGCCAAATAGCGACCGTTATTTTGACATCACAGACATCATTGCAAAATAATGGATGTTATTTGACCTCAAAATGACGGATGTCAAAAAAGACAGTTGTCGATATGCCAAAAAATACAGACGTTGTGCGGACTTAGCTATTGTGTAAACAATGACGCTCTAGCGGCTGGAAATAATTGACGCCAGTCATTTTTGCTGCTGTACCGAACAACGGCCATTGTTCAATACATTGTGTGAACACTGGCCGCTGTTCTTATAGAGTTTAATACAGTTTATTATTTGAAGACAAGAATGGCCATTGTTTCAATCGCCAACAATGACCGTGCTATCTTAAAAAATAAAGTGTGAACATAGCCATAAACAGGACAGGCACCTTCTGTCAAGAATTAAAACAAATATTTTAAAAAATTACTTTGCATAAAACAGTCGTTTTTTTGGTGCCAAGATGACATCCATCCAAGAAAACAGCAGCAAAATGACAAAAAAAAGAGGTGTGAACATAGCCTATATCCAGGTTTTTGGCACCTATTTGACAAATAGGTTATTAAAGACCACAACAACTACAAGGCTATGTTCACATACCGTTAAAATGACGGTCATCTTTACTGGACGGTGAGTACAGGGAGCTGCTGTCAGTAGATACAGTGAGGACACAGGGAGCTGCTAAAAGTATGTACAGTGAGTACACAGGGAGCTGCTGTCAGTATATACAGTGAGTACACAGGGAGCTGCTGTCAGTATATACAGTGAGTACAGGGAGCTGCTGTCAGTATGTACAGTGAGTACTCAGGGAGCTGCTGTCAGTATATACAGTCATTACAGGGAGCTGCTGTCAGTATATACAGTGAGTACGCAGGGAGCTGCTGTCAGTATATACAGTGAGTACACAGGGATCTGCTGTCAGTATATACAGTGAGTACACAGGGAGCTGCTGTCAGTATATACAGTGAGTACACAGGGAGCTGCTGTCAGTATATACAGTGAGTACACAGGGAGCTGCTGTCAGTATATACAGTGAGTACAGGGAGCTGCTGTCAGTATATACAGTGAGTACACAGGGAGCTGCTGTCAGTATATACAGTGAGTACACAGGGAGCTGCTGTCAGTATATACAGTGAGTACAGGGAGCTGCTGTCAGTATATACAGTGAGTACACAGGGAGCTGCTGTCAGTATATACAGTGAGTACACAGGGAGCTGCTGTCTGTATATACAGTGAGTACACAGGGAGCTGCTGTCAGTATATACAGTGAGTACACAGGGAGCTGCTGTCAGTATATATAGTGACTACACAGGGAGCTGCTGTCAGTATATACAGTGAGTACACAGGGAGCTGCTGTCAGTATATACAGTGAGTACACAGGGAGCTGCTGTCAGTATATACGGTGAGTACAGGGAGCTGCTGTCAGTACACAGTGAGTACACAGGGAGCTGCTGTCAGTATATACAGTGAGTACACAGGGAGCTGCTATCAGTATATACAGTAAGTACACAGGGAGCTGCTGTCAGTATATACGGTGAGTACAGGGAGCTGCTGTCAGTATATACAGTGAGTACGCAGGGAGCTGCTGTCAGTATATACAGTGAGTACAGGGAGCTGCTGTCAGTATATACAGTGAGTACACAGGGAGCTGCTGTCAGTATATACAGTGAGTACACAGGGAGCTGCTGTCAGTATATACAGTGAGTACACCTACTAATACTGTACACTGAACTATTTTACTAGAAAGTGGACAACCCCTTTAAAGATGGATGCACCCAAAGGGCTATCAATCAACCTGAACTAGAATAATGTTTCAGTGGCGGGGCGCTGCAACATGCTAAATCCTGGACATTATTTGACACTCAAAGCAATGGCTGTTATTTTCAGTATCAAACAATGGACAGAAAAAAAGGTTATGTGAACATATCCATATATTTTTTAAAAATATTAACCACCATTATTTGATATGGGTGGCCATAAATAATGATCATGGCCTTTTCTATTACAAAAACAAAACAAGAAAACACAGTTTTTTCACATAAAAAAAAAATTCTGTGTGAACAGCTGTAAAAAAATGATGGCCGTATTTTCAATGTAGTATTATGCTCTATTGAAATCTATGGCGAATATATCATCAATGCACACATGGTAGAGAAAAATGGCTGTCATTGAGTATAAAAGTGAACCTGCTCATTATTTACGACCTTTTTTGAATAAACTGATGTTTTTTCTCAAGGGTTAACACACTTTTAACTCAAATTTACAGCCTATTTTTCTATTATTTTATATTTATTTGACTCTATTTTTATTTTATATTTTTATGACTCTAACAAGCTACTCTTTGGCAATGGATTCGGCTTTAATATAGTCAATGATAAAACTTTGCCACAATTAGACAACTTGATCGTAAAAAACACATAAAACAGACATGTGCCGAGCTACGTACAAATAACAAGTGTCATAGCTGCACTTCAAGGAGACAAAGATGACATAAGGAGTTGGATAGATAAGAAACGCGTCTGACTCTTATCCACGGTTAAAATCCGGAACTAGACCGCTTTCACACAGGCTTCATACTTTAGGGTCTGTATTAATATTTGATACTTTTTGAAAATATTTTTTAATGTTTAATATTTAAAAAAAATTATAATATTTAATATTTTTGGGTCTGTATGTATATAAACTAATAATACGCATACATAATGTGGCTGTATTACCCCGGTGTCAGATCAGAGAGAAAAAAATGGAAAAGCTGATCTAGAATATATCTGTACCATGGAGGTGTGGATTGGGCAGATCGGCCGCCCCACAATTTCATAACAAAAAAAAACCAAAAATAAAACAAACAAAAAAAGCTGAAAACGCTGCATAACAGGATAAATGACTTTGGCTTTATTACCCAACTACAGTCTGAGGTTATGTTCCCACAACGTCTTTTTTAGGTATATATAATGGTATTAATAATAATATATAATATAGGAGTATTTATAATGATGGTCGTTTTTTCTGATTATGATAAGTAATAATGGCCGTCATGATCAACAATTTTATTTATAGGATCTGTTGTTTTAGAACTTAAGAGGCCTTGTGAGACTTCCCGGCCATCATTTCCCAGAAAAGGTCTATAAACTACGGACAAACAATATCCAAGCAGATGGTGCATGGTGCTGTAAATGGTGTAACAAGGGTTTACAATGAAAAAAATAAAAATAAAAAAAGAGAACCCACTACCTGTTTATAGGGTATGTTCATACAACTTTTTTTTTTTTTTTAGGTGAAAATACGGCCATATTTTGATAATTTTGGCCATAAATAGTCTTCACAATTATTTAAAAAAAAAAAAAAAATGTTGTGTGAACATACGCTTAAGGTATACCACCCCAAATCGAAGTATATACTGTCATAGATAAATCAATGTTTATAAGAATGTCGAGACAACTGTTATTTTATCATTATTGTCAAAATTATTTGGATTTATGCTCATAAAAAATAAAACCAAAAATAATCAAAAATAAATCAATGTTTTTTTTTTAAGTTCTTTTTTTAAATATGAATTATGATGAAAGGCTTAGTAATTGTTGTCATGTGCCAGCAACTGCTGTACATATACGTACCATGGTCCTATATTATTCATTGTAAGGCCATGTTCCTATAATGTCTTTTTTTAGATAAAAAGCTGGCTGTTTTTTTTTATAATGATTGTTAATAACAATATTTATGGATACTATTATAAACGAATGTCCGTTACTTTAAAAACAATGTCCGTTATTCCACCTAAAAAGATGTAGCGGGAACATAGCTTAAAGAAAAAATACACTAGAGCAATAAATGTCAAGAAATAAAAACAAAAGGCACTTTCTTCCCTAAGAGTTCAAAATCTTATATAAATCTCTAATATAAATTCTAAAATATATGTACTGTACCCAAAAATTGTTCCTAGAAAAACTACATCTCATCCCTTTTTTATATTGAAAGAAATTAATGTTAGAAAACAGAGAGGAGACGTTTTTCTCCTCTTTAGGGCTAAAGTTTTGTGGCTTGCTAAAGGGTTAACTCAAGCACCTGAGGCACCAATCTTATTTAGGAGACATAAATTCTATTATGTGAAAGTGACATTTTTCAGGAGAATTTTTAAAATTTGAATATGACTGTTAAACAACAGTTGGTATATGACTGCTAAATGACAGTTGGAATGTGACTGTTAAACAACAGTTGGAATATGACTGTTAAATGACAGTTGGAATATGACTGTTAAATGACAGTTGGAATATGACTATTGGTTAAAATTAAAATTTAAAACTTCACTCCAGTATCCAAACGAGGAGGATTTTGAAATCCCCCTTTACCGGATACCTATTAAATAATAAAAAGCATGAATTGTACAATTTAACAAATGTTACAGACATAAAAAGTGCAGTGTTTGACACACAAAAAAATAATAAAGCAAACAATGTATTAACAGGATTGGTTCAAAGTGAACCAATGTGTATTCATAAGGAGTCTCAATATATATTGAAAGGTAACATCAAGGCCAGAGGCCTAAGTGCAGTACCCTTGAGGCAATGTGTCTACCTATTCCCATTCAACAATTAGGCTAGGTTCACACTGTATAAAAATAACGTCCGTCTTTCATAATTATTTTTTAGTTATTTGCACAACGATGGCTGTTATTATGAAAGACAGGCATTACTTTTACATAGTGTGAACCTGGCCTAAAAGTGGAAATAAAAAGGAAATGATCCCCCTTAGTAGGTATCATGACTGTATATCACCTCAGTCCGCTACAGCTCTTGAGTGTTGTCTGGGGGATTCGATTAGTATCCATTCTGGGTTACGGAGGTTGCTTTTCTCTTGAGCTGTGAAGCTTGACGGAGATGTTAGTGCCCATTTGATGAGTAGTTTTCCTGCTGGTTTTAGAGTATGTGGTTGCTTCTGTTTCTATGAGGACCTGATGAGGAGGACATCGTAAGGCCCTCGTAAAGCATAGTCCATTAAATATCTATCGATAAAAGATGGCCGCTCTTGTAACCACATCTAGTTTTCTAGAGATCCTGACAAGTGGGAGCGCCGTAAAGAGCCACTTATCTTCTGACCTTCGCCTTGGTGCTTCTGTTTCTTGAAATGATTACATACCCACATGTCCAAGGTTCCTTGACGTTAGCCGGGGAGGACAAGTCTCTTCTGTATCATAATACTGCTGCAGATAGGTTGGCAGACATGGTGTGGCAGGTAACGCGTTCTGCTAAGGCTTTGGAGGTGGTTGATGCTTTAGTAGATCTTCTTTGAAGTGGGAGAAATGTAGTCTGTTAATAATGTCCCAAGGGTGAGATTGAGGCAGCTGTTTCGGGTTAGGGATCCTATGTGTTCTATCTATGAGCATGTCTCTTTGATCTGCCCCCCGGCAGTAAAAACTGCAAAGTAATCAGGGTGGAATTCTTTAATTTGTGCTCGCTTCTACCGATTCTGCAATTTTAGTGGAATATTATCTTATTTATTCTGGAACAATCTGTTCATTTAGTTGTCTTCCTCCATTTTTGTGCATTGGTGACAGTATTGTGAACTTTAGTGAATTCATCCAGTTTTACTGGCATGTGAGCTGTGGGGTGATGTGTTGACTTTACTCTTTTGCAGTGTGTATGGTGGCTGGTGCAGATTTTGGTACCTGTGGTGCAAGGGACGGGGAACTTTCAGCCCTCCAGCTGTTGCAAAACTACAATTCCCATCATGCCCGGACAGCTAAAGCTTTGGCTCACCAGTAGAGATGATCGAACATCGGAAAATCTTAGGTTCTATAGAACTCGAACCTTGTTGAACTTTCCACTTCTGATTTCCGATGCCTTCCCGGTCCGTGGGGAAGGAGAAGCGTGCCCGGGTACCACCTGGAATTCAAGGATTCAGCCTAGGTAATAGGCAGTACCCAGGCTGTCTCCACGGATTCCCCACGGATCGGGAAGGCATCGGGAATCAAATGCGGAAGGTTCGACAAGGTTTGAGTTCGATCAAAGATTTTCCGATGTTCGATCATCTCTACTGGAGAGCCAAAGCTTTAGCTGTCCGGGCATGATGGGAATTGTGGTTTTGCAACAGCTGGAGGTCCGCAGTTTGGAGACCCATGTTATGCAGTGGCCACTGGTTTCTTCTTGGAGTTAGTCTGTTATAGTGTTGAGTGGACTTGCTGAACTGTTGTTCTTCAAACCTGAACACTTTGCATTTCACTACCAGCGTCTGGCAAAGTAGGATGCCGCCTTAGGGAATCCTGGAAAACATGAATATAGCCGTAGGCGGCGGCGATTCATGTTCTGGGCCACCGCCATTGCAGATCCTCCCACTCCCGGTCATTGGTGGTTTCCGATCATTCCCACGTGCATGGATCTGGCGCCGCTGCCTTTTCAGCCCCACAGTGCACCTCACATCCTGTTTTCTGTCCTCAGCATCCCTGCTGTTGGCCCCCGAACATGTGCATGCGCCGTTCCTCTGTATTTTAAAGAAGCAGTAAGCCTCTAATTGGACTGTGCACTCAAACACCTCCCTATAAATACCTGCTTCCTTCTGACCCTGGTGTTGGAGCCTCTGCAAACTTCCTGCCCATGATTGCTGCCATTCCTCCTTTTGGCTATCCATGCTTCCTGCCTGTGACTGCTATCCCAGTTCCAGCCGTGAGTCCTGCTGTGTCCCTGCCTGTCTCCAGCTGCACCTTGCCTGCCACCACTAGCAAGCCTAGCCAGGGGTAGCGACCTGGGGGTCGCCTGCTGCAGCAAGTCCATCCTGGAGGGCACTTGTGAAGACCAGTAGCTCCTTAGACTCCGCTCCCTGGTGCGGCTTATGTCATCACTGGTGGTCCACGACTCCAGTCATTACACTGCATTCAAATTTTGTATAACACCATCCATTGCATAGACTACAATGTAAAGTGCGGCCACCGGCAGTATTTTACATTGTGTGAACAGTTTTTGTTTCCAGATGCTGTTCAGTGAATAGTGTCCGAAAATTGGGAGCACAGTGGGTGGCACTGAATTCAATGCAATGCCACCACTGCAGAAAAGAACGGACGCCGCTTTTATTGCAACCAGTATCCGTTCTTTTCTAAAACCAACGTAGTGGAAACATAACCATAGGTTGTATCCATGTTTTCCTGGCAGACCTAGGTCGGCATCCAACTTCTCTATCCACCGGAAATCAAATGCTGAGTGTTCAGGTATGGAGAACATTACCAACCCCAACAGTTTGGCCTCTACGCTCAACACTACTGATTTTCTCATTGGCCGTTCTTTTCTCCTTAACCTCAACAATGAGAATTCCTTTGCGTCTGGAAACGTTTGGTGGTAAGATGCTCCTCTTGGCTTCTTATTCAGGTATTCATCAGGCTCGCAAACAGTATGGTTTCCTTTTGCGGAACCTTCTAGGTTATTCTTTATATGTCCTTGGACAATTGCACAAAAGTTAACTAAGTTTGTGTAGTTTTTTTTTTTTGACTTTACAATTTTTGATAAAATTAAAAAGAATGAATGGCGTTTCATATGATCCTCAGCCAAACCTCCCTTTTTATTAATGACTTACAGACAATGATGTTTACATCCTTCTATGATAGAAAGAAAGAAGAAGTCATGCTAGGAGGAAATCACATTCTCTCCGGCAACCTTTTTAATATTGGAAATTGGCAAAGTTTGTTCTTTTTATTAGTGGGAGTGATCAGACATCCGAGCAGATTCTGATCCTAAATATGAAATGCTGTTTATACTGTCTGCGAGCCCTTTAACCCCTTTTAGGCTATGTTCACACAATGTATGTGTTGTAGAAATCACGGACGTTGCAACAACGGATATGATTTATGCAGCACACACGTTGCATGTGAAAGCATAGAATCCCGGACTGAGTGTATACACTCCGGCCGGGATCCCTAGCGGCGCCGCAAGAATCTGACATGTCAGTTTTGTGCTGCTGCTATTCACTGAATACCCGCTCAGTGCACACAATGGAGCGTGCAGCTCCGGCCGCACGCTCCATTGTGAGCAGCGGGGAATTCGGATGCGCCCGCATCCAAATTCAGCGGAGGTAAAGATCATTACTGCAGTACTGCTGGGAAAGATTTTTTCTGACACCGGCCATTGCGTGACCTGGTCGGGTCACGGAACGACCGGTCTCTTACGCCATGTGAACATGGACTAAGGCTATATTCCTAGAATGTAAATATAAGGGCAAATAACGTCTGCAAAAGTAAATCGCTTCGTTATTTCTGTAATCCGCTCATCAGCTGCTGCCTTATAACTCACTGCCACTCGGATGCTGGTAAAAGCTGCATCCAGTCCTGGGAAACTGGGTGAATAACGTCCGCTGTTTCGCAACAATCGACGGTATTTGCCCTTATTTTTACATTGTGGGAACGTAGCCTAGGGCTAAGTCAAAATGACAGACGTTTTTATTGGCCGTCATTTAATGACAAATATCAGCTGTTGCTATAAAATAATGTCTGTTATTTGTTGTTATATGACCCCTTTAATTGAACGATCAGCGTCCAACACATGCACTGTGTTAAATAACGGATGTTGTGAGCGCAGACGTCTAAATATTGACCGTGACAACTATTTTCAGACGTCTTTTGCAAACACCGGACGTTATTTTTTGGTTGTTCACACAGTTCTACTTTTTTCACCGTGTTTACTATTAAATTCAATGGACTTTTCAATTAAAGACAAAGGGCGATCAGTCCACCTGACCTAGAATAATGGACCAACAGCCGTCATTGTAATGATGGGCGTCTAAAACGCCAAATGACGGACCTCATTTTAATAAATAATAAATTTAAAGGAGAAAACGTCATGTGAATATACATATAAAAGGTTGGGACAATAAGCAGTTTCCTCCTTCTCCATTGCAATGACCTTCATGAATATCACTGCAGTCACTGTATGGACCAACCATACATTTTAGATATGTCTCCGTCTACAAGTCGTTTCATTTATTGCATTCAACCAATTTTTAAAATCAGAAAAAGCCCAAAATTTGTAAATTACTTCTACTTCTTCCATTTCTCCATCTCTCCTGTGCATAGTCATAGCTAAGCCCCTACCTAACTACTCCCCAAATTACTTCTCCTTATAAATCTCCAGTCTTCCAGTACTTATCAGCTGCTGAATGTCCTGCAGGAAGTGGTGTATTCTTTCCAGTCTGACACAGTGCTCTCTGCTGCCACCTCTGTCCATGTCAGGAACTGTCCAGAGCAGGAGAGGTTTTCTATGGGGTTTTTCTATGCTGCTCTGAACAGTTCCTGACATGGACAGAGGTGGCAGCAGAGAGCACTGTGTCAGACTGGAAAGAATAAACCACTTCCTACAGGACATTCAGCAGCTGATGTTGTCAAATGCTGCACGCTCTGGTGTGGATGAACCCGTCCATGCTTAAAATAAACCAAAGAAAACAATAAAGTAAATCTGTGCATTGCCATGTTCTGACCCCTATAACTTTTTTTTTATTTTACCACCTATAAAACTCTTTGAGGATTCCCTTTATTTTTTTCATCAATACCGTCAGTTGCATACCTGGAACTTTTTGATCATTTTTTTTTTTTTTCTGGAATGTGCTGTAATAAAAAATTCTGCAATCCTGGATTTTCTTTTACGTTTACTCCATTGACCATGTGGGATTGGTAATGTTCTAATTTAGTAGTTCAGACAATTGTACACACAGTATATTTGTATAGAAAAAAGGGGGTGATTTTAATTTTTAAAACTTTTATTTACTTTTTTTTTATTTATTTATTTTTTTAATAAGGATGAGTGAATTTACAGCACTAGCAAAGCTCTTCACTCGGCTTGGTGGTCGGCTTGTCAGCCTGCTGCCTTTGAGCTCCACTCCATGCCGCTCTGCTCTAGGTGCCTGGAAAAGCTGGATGCAGTCCTGGGAGAAGATACCCAGGACTGGATTCAGCTTTTCCAGGCACCCGGAGCGCAGTTCAAAGGCAGCCAGCTGACAAGCTGACCGCCGAGCTAGTTCTGTAAACTCGCTCATCCCTACTTTTAAACATTTTTTACACCTTTTTTTTAACCCTCTGGAGACATATTATGGGTAATAACTGAATGACTTAGATAAAGCAATGCATATGCATTGCAAGGATCAGTTTAATCTGCACTCTGCTAGTAGAGACTGCCTGAGGCAGAGTATGTTGGCAGAGCAGGCATAGCAGACACCAAATACAGTATTACCAATATAAATCCAATATAACTAATATAAATGAATGTTTCTATATGTTTGGATTGATGCTGCAGGTCACTTCATTTGTTCCAAAGAACATGATCTAAATTTATAATGTAAAGCAAGAAAATTTTGTATGTTACACTGAAATATGCAAAAAAAATAAAATGCCCACAAACTGTGCTATTGATTTCAACGGGAAATACAAGTCATAGTTCATGGAGGGGGGGGGGGGGAGGGGTATTTTTAAGTATCTGATATAAAATAGTCACATAAATGAAGAAATGACGTTACGTCTCTGACATATTCCACATGGATTGCATCGGGCTGTATTCTTAAACCTTAATGAATATGCTAGTAATGCATGGATTTCTTACCCCAAGTCAAAGACCAGGTTAGTTCTATCAGTTTGAGCCATTGCCATCTGTTTCCATGTAAATGTTCCCGTAGCAGTTTTCTCTTAGAAATCAATCACTGTAAATGCCCAGGTTTCATCTCCTTACAAGGGGACAGATACACATATGGAATTTGATACCAATATATGAAACCTCTTTCTTTAAGTGTATTCTCAGCTCTGTGAAATCTCGCTGGGCATTCCATGCATAGTTCTCCATACTAATATGGAGATACCGTGTTTCCCCAAAAATAAGACATTCTCCTAAAATAAGACACCCCCTAATTAGCCTACCGACTAGCCTAAAGTAAAGCATCCCCCCGAAAGTAAGACACCCCCTGAAAGTAAGGTCATCCACCATCACCCGCTGTCGCTCACCCTCTCCCTCCCTGTGCTTGTCCGGTGCCGCTCACCTTTCTCTGCCTCCCTCCCCATGGTTATCCCATGCCGCTCACCACTCCCTCCCTGTGCTTGTCCGGTGCCGCTTACCTCCTTCCCAGTGCTCTGTCTGGTGCCACTAACCTCCCTCCCCATGCTTGTCCAGTACCGCTCACCTCCCTCTCCTTGCTTGTCCGGTGCCACTCACCTGTATCCCTCCCTCCCCATGCTTGTCCTGTGCCGCTCACCTCTCTCCCTCCCTCTCCCTGCTTGTCCGGTGCTGCTTACCACTCTCCCTTCCCCTGCTTGTCCGGTGCGGCTCCCCTCTCTCCCTCCCTCCCCCTGCTTGTCTGATGCTGCTTACCACTCTCCCTTCCCCTGCTTGTCCGGTGCACTCACCTCTCTCCCTCCCTCTCCCTGCTTGTCCGGTGCTGCTTACCACTCTTCCTTCCCCTGCTTGTCCGGTGCACTCACCTCTCTCCCTCCCTCTCCCTGCTTGTCCGGTGCACTCACCTCTCTCCCTCCCTCTCCCTGCTTGTCCGGTGCACTCACCTCTCTCCCTCCCTCTCCCTGCTTGTCCGGTGCACTCACTTCTCTCCCTCCCTCCCCCTGCTTGTCCGGTGCACTCACCTCTCTCCCTCCCTCTTCCTGCTTGTCTGGTGCACTCACCTCTCTCCCTCCCTCTCCCTGCTTGTCCGGTGCACTCACCTCTCTCCCTCCCTCTCCCTGCTTGTCCGGTGCACTCACCTCTCTCCCTCCCTCTCCCTGCTTGTCCGGTGCACTCACCTCTCTCCCTCCCTCTCCCTGCTTGTCCGGTGCACTCACCTCTCTCCCTCCCTCCCCCTGCTTGTCCGGTGCCACTAACCTCTCTCCCTCCCCCTGCTTGTCCTGTGCCGCTAACCTCTCTCCCTCCCTTCCCCTGCTTGTCCGGTGCTGCTTACCACTCTCCTTTCCCTGCTTGTCCGGTGCACTCACCTCTCTCCCTCCCTCCCCCTGCTTGTCCGGTGCGGCTCCCCTCTCTCCCTCCCTCCCCTTGCTTGTCTGGTGCCACTCACTTCTCTTCCTCCCTCTCCCTGCTTGTCCGGTGCCACTAACCTCTCTCCCCCCCCCCCCCCCCTCTCTATGCTTGCCCCGTGCCGATAACCTCCCTCTTTCCCCCGGGGGGAGAGAGAGAAATAAGACATCCACCGAAAATATGACATAGTGCCTCTTTTGGAACAAAAAATAATATAAGGCTCTGTCTTATATATAGTCCTACTTTTTCAGAGCATCATAAAATGGAAATACTATGGTAAAACTTTGGCCTTGGAGGGCTCTTCATCAGGATTCCTATACCAGTCTGCTCAGTTTACCCAAACAGGACCTACACATATGTCGCCATTTTAGCCAGCAACAGAGGAAAAGGCTAATGTTATACATTGTGGTTTGACGGCTGCCAGGCTTCTCATTCCCACCACTTGGTTTCCTACAGACACACCTTTGACTGAATTCTGGAAATTGAGAGTAGATCAAATCTACTGCCTAGAAGATGTATCACATTGGGAACGGCCCTTAACGTCTGCACTCCTGGGCCGATACAAGTGAAGATGGAAGGACGGCACTCTGTGGGTGGGTGGTGCACGAAGCGGGAAGATCAACAAATCTGGGCAGAGAAAGATCTGGCACTCCCCAAATAGATTTGGCAATCACCAAGTAGATTTATTTAGTGCAATATGTGTCAATATACAGCAAATCGGCTTTGGCTAGAGACAAATGTGTCACTACAATTGGTGTTGAGCCGAGAGGCCGACCTGGTTTGACAGCGTTCTCTGAACTTGAGCACTTGGCAAAACTAAAACCCGGCCATCCCGTCACACTAGAAGTGGCTGTTTTTTTAAAAAACCATAAAAAAATAGTAATGAGTAAATCTGTCAGTTGTGGTGGGTTTTAAAGGACACGCCAATGACACACCCACGTGGAGGGTTTTTGGACAATAAAAGCGGGTTTGTTGGGTTTTTGGAAAAATTGTGTTGCAAACATCTAGTAACTCTGTCGGAAGATCAAACCGAGAGGAAAAATGGAAAAAAACCCAACAATTTTCTGACGGAAACACGTTAGAACATCAACGGGATTGTGCTTTAAAAGTATCAACTATTTTTGGTCTGTAACGGTTTCTTTAACCCCTTCACATCCACAATCTGTATATATACATATATATATATATGTATGTATGTATATATATATGTATGTATATAGACCTTCCTATTGCACATGCCCCGTGCAGTAGGAATGTATATGCATGTTCCTGTATTGAAGGGGCTTTAACATCAGTGTTGCGGGCGCTGGAGCTAATTACAGGCAGCTGCTGTCACACAGCTGCCTGTCCTTAACTCCCTTAAATGCCACAATGCATAGGATAAGCACCTGTCACTGACTGATCGGGACCCCCATAGCATGGCTGTGAGGGTCCCAATCACTTGCACTGACAGGTGTGGGGTAAGCCACTTACCTCCGTCCTGTCGGATCGTTGATCTGTACATAGAGTTTGCTCTCAGGCTATATGCAGATCGCCGATAATACTGATGAATGCTATGCTGGGGCATAGCATTTATCTGTACAGTGGCGCCTTGGATTATAATTGGTTCCGGGACTGTGCTTGTAATCCAAATCACTCTTAAACCAGAGCACATTTTCCTATAAGAAATCATTGAAATGCAGACAATTGGTTCCCCACCCAAAGAAATGATTTTTTATTCTTAATACCATGTAAAACAAACTCAGAAGCAGCTGAATCTGTGATAAGTTACTGTCCAGTATAGCAATCAGCATGTGGAGTATAATGTATAGTAACTGTATAACCCTGATAACACAGCAGCAGCTGGATATGTGATAATAAGTTACTGTACAGTATAGCAGCATGTGGTGTATAATGTATAGTAACTGTATAACCCTGATAACACTGCAGCTGGATGTGTGATATATAAGTTACTATACAGTATAGCAGCATGTGGTATATAATGTATAGTAACTGTATAACCCTGATAACACAGCAGCTGGATATGTGATATGTTACTGTACAGTATAGCAATCAGCATGTGGTGTATAATGTATAGTAACTGTATAACCCTGATAACACAGCAGCTGGATATGTGATATATAAGTTACTGTACAGTATAGCAATCAGCATGTGGTGTATAATGTATAGTAACTGTATAACCCTGATAACACAGCAGCTGGATATGTGATATATAAGTTACTGTACAGTATAGCAATCAGTATGTGGTGTATAATGTATAGTAACTGTATAACCCTGATAACACAGCAGCTGGATATGTGATATATAAGTTACTGTACAGTATAGCAGCATGTGGTGTATAATGTATAGTAACTGTATAACCCTGATAACACATCAGCTGGATATGTGATATATAAGTTACTGTACAGTATAGCAATCAGCATGTGGAGTATAATGTATAGTAACTGCATAACCCTGATAACACAGCAGCTGGATATGTGATATACAGTATAAGTTACTGTACAGTATAACAATCAGCATGTGGTGTATAATGTATAGTAACTGTATAACCCTGATAACACAGCAGCAGGATATGTGATATATAAGTTACTGTACAGTATAGCAGCATGTGGTATATAATGTATAGTAACTGTATAACCCTGATAACACAGCAGCTGAATATGTGATATATAAGTTACTGTACAGTATAGCAATCAGCATGTGGAGTATAATGTATAGTAACTGCATAACCCTGATAACACAGCAGCTGGATATGTGATATACAGTATAAGTTACTGTACAGTATAACAATCAGCATGTGGTGTATAATGTATAGTAACTGTATAACCCTGATAACACAGCAGCGGGATATGTGATATATAAGTTACTGTACAGTATAGCAGCATGTGGTATATAATGTATAGTAACTGTATAACCCTGATAACACAGCAGCTGAATATGTGATATATAAGTTACTGTACAGTATAGCAGCATGTGGTGTATATTGTATAGTAACTGTATAACCCTGATAACACAGCAGCAGTTTGTAGATACAGGATGGAGCTGCAGATCCCCATAATGCAGTAGTGTAGTACAACAGGCTAGAATAGAGAAGCAGGGCTGCTGTCAGAGGTCTGTGTGGTCACATGACAGCAATGGGGAAGGGGCCTGGACAGCATGGACCAATCAGGAAGTGAGAATCACAGAGGTGTGCAGGAGGACAGTGACATAAACCTATCTATGCAGTAGTGTGAATGGCTGAGTGTAAGTGCAGGCACATTATATCAGCAGTGTGTATAGCTGAGTGTAAGTGCAGTGACATCATTATAGCAGTGTGTATAGCCGAGTGTAAGTGCAGGCACATTATAGCAGCAGTGTGTATAGCTGAGTGCAGGCCCGGGACAAGGAGTTTTGGTGCCCTAGGCAGAGAAGGCAAATTGCGCACCCCCCCCCCCCCCCCCCCCCCCCGAACCCAGCGTTATCAGAATCGGCGGTCAGTTTCCCTAAAGGCCCTATTCCAAGGAACGATTGTCGGGCCATATTCGGCTGATAATCGTCCTGTGGAATAGTAGGCAACGATCAGCCGACATCGTTCATGTCGGCTGATCGTTGCGTCGTTTGTCTTTCAAGCATGTTGAAAAACAAACGACTGATTCTATCATTTTACTGCAACACATACTGTACATGCCTTCACCACTGCAGTGGGATCCGGTGCCTTGCTAAAAAACATTTTTATCACATGTTGAGAGTGTCAGGGAGGTGGGTCTGTGACAATGTCTGTGCACGCCCTGCTCTATGGCTGCTGCATCTTCAGGTCGTCTCCACTCCTCCAGCTGTCAGTTATTCTGGAGGACGTGGCAGCTTGAAGATACAGCAGTGGCCAGAGAGCAGGGCGTGCACAGACATCGTCACAGACCCACCTCCCTGGGATAAAAATGTTTTTTTAGCAAGACACGGGATCACGGGGAAGGTTTGAGACAGCAACTGTATTGCTTCCCACTGTGCCAGTGCTCCCCCTGTGCCCCCATGTAGTAGACAAGCCCCCAAAGCACCCCATATAAATTGGTTTGCCAAATATGTGTCCCCATATAGTATAGGAGATCTTCTTTGTGCCTCCATTTAGGTAGGGTTTAGTAGTGGAGGTATTGTGGATAAGGGGTGTAGTAGTACAGGTATAGATGAGAGGTGTAGTAGTGGAGGTATTGTGGATAAGGGGTGTAGTAGTACAGGTATAGATGAGAGGTGTAGTAGTGGAGGTATAGTGGATAAGGGGTGTAGTAGTTCAGGTACAGATAAGGGGTGTAGTAGTTCAGGTATAGATAAGGGGTGTAGTAGTGGAGGTAGAGTGGATAAGGGGTGTAGTAGTTCAGGTATAGATAAGGGGTGTAGTAGTTCAGGTATAGATAAGGGGTGTAGTAGTTCAGGTATAGATAAGGGGTGTAGTAGTACCGGTATGGATGAGTGTTGTGTCAGTACATGAAGGGAGTTGCAGTGTTGTCACAGGCTGACAGCTAACCTGTGACAACACTACAACTCCTTGCATGCACTGACAGCCTATGACATCACTACAACTCCCAGCATGTACTGGCAACCTGTGGCAACACTACAAACCTGTGGCAACACTACAAATCCCAGCATGCACTGGGATCCTGGGAGTCAGTACATGCTGGGAGTTGTAGTGTTGTCACAGGCTAGCTGTCAGTACATGCTGGGAGTTGTAGTGTTGTCACAGGCTAGCTGTCAGTACATGCTGGGAGTTGTAGTGTTGTCACAGGCTAGCTGTCAGTACATGCTGGGAGTTGTAGTGTTGTCACAGGCTAGCTGTCAGTACATGCTGGGAGTTGTAGTGTTGTCACAGGCTAGCTGTCAGTACATACTGTGAGTTGTAGTGTTGTCACAGGCAAGCTGTCAGTACATGCTGGGAGTTGTAGTGTTGTCACAGGCTGACAGCTAACCTGTGACAACACTACAACTGCCAGCAAGTACTGGGAGGGATACACACACATACACTCACTCACTCACTCTCACACATACATGCATACATCCACTCTCACACACACATTCCCATGCAGGCACTTACATTTCATGAGGGATCTCCTTCTATCTTCCCAGCACCTGCAGCTCCTCTGTCGTCCTCCTCACCGGCACTATGCTCTCCCGCCCCTCCCCCTCCTGTCCTGCACAGACAGGAGACTGAAGCCATGAGGTGAGAGCCGGTGAGACCTACAGACTGCTGACACGGGAGGGAGCACGACCCCAGACTGCATCCTAGTGAGAAGGACAGCTCTGTAAAAGTCTGTTCTTCTCACTAAGCAATGCAGTATACAGCCAGCAGCACCGTCCCCTCTCTGTGAGTCACCTGGCCCCTACAGCACTCCCGTCACTGCGGCCCTGGTTACAGTGCAGGGTGGGCTGGCGGGCGAGCGGGGGACAGGATGGATGGGTAAGAAAAGTAATTACCCATCCAGACTGCGCCCCCTGTAGTTTTGCGCCCTAGGCCATCGCCTACCCCTGCCTACTCTTTGTCCCGTCCCTGGCTGAGTGTAAGTGCAGGCACATTATAGCAGCAGTGTGTATAGCCGAGTGTAAGTGCAGGCACATTATAGCAGCAGTGTGTATAGCTGAGTGTAAGTGCAGACACATTATAGCAGCAGTGTGTATAGCTGAGTGTAAGTGCAGACAGATTATAGCAGCAGTGTGTATAGCTGAGTGTGAGTACTGGCACATTATATCAGGAATGGAGAGCATGAGAAACACAAGGGCGGACAGAGACTGCAGGGAGCAGGAAGGAAGGAGCAGGACAGATGTGGGCACATACATGCAGGGCTCTCTGTCCAGGGAGAGAGGGGTTACAGCTATAGAAAGATTACCTCCACAGTCCTGTCCCCTGATGCAAGCCCCAGTCTGAAGTAGATCTGTCATGATT
The DNA here is from genome assembly GCF_027789765.1 of Dendropsophus ebraccatus. Lineage (NCBI taxonomy): Eukaryota > Metazoa > Chordata > Amphibia > Anura > Hylidae > Dendropsophus > Dendropsophus ebraccatus. Next base: position 10,425,655 of record NC_091467.1, read on the forward strand.
TGGAAGGGGAGGGAGACTTCCCGGGTAGACCCCACTGTGCAGACCATGCCCCTCCCCCACTCACCCGCCCACTAAGTACAGGGAGCTCTTACACCAAAGCAATGCTCTTAAACCAAGGTACCACTTTATATGCAATCAGAGCAGTGTCCCCCTAAGGGACTTATATATGCAATATAAAATGTGTGTAAGAAAATGCCCCAATAAACATTAATATTACCGGCTTTCCCATTATACAAATAAATAAAAATACAAATACAAACAAAATTATTTTTAAAAAATCCCATATTTTTCTTACTCCGATATGATATAAATGAAAACTAGAGATCATGGCGCATAAAATGACACCCCAACCAGCCCTGTAGGTGAAAAAATGACACCCCAACCAGCCCTGTAGGTGAAAAAATAAAAGTGCTATGGCTCTTAGAAGGCGAGGAGGAACATGACTTCAAGGGGTTCTCCAGCGAAAATCTTTTTCTTTCAGATCAACTGGTGTCAAAGTTATATAGATTTGTAATTTACTTCTGTTTAAAAATCTCCAGTCTTCCCATACTTATCAGCTGCTGTATGTCCTGCAGGAAGTGTTTTATTTTCAGTCTGACACAGTGCTCTCTGCTGACATCTCTGGCCGAGACAGGAACTGTCCAGAGCAGGGAAGGTTTTCTATGGGGATTCATAGAAAACTGAAACAGAGTTCCTGTCTCGGCCAGAGATGTCAGCAGAGAGCACTGTGTCAGACTGAAAATAAAACATTTCCTGTAGGACATACAGCAGCTGATAAGTACGGGAAGACTGGAGATTTTTTAATAGAAGTAAATTACAAATCTATATAACTTTCTGATATCAGTTGATTTGAAAGACAAAGATTTCGCTGGACAACCCCTTTCAATTTGACCCGGACCTCCGTGCATCAATGACCTTTGACCTGATGGGGTTAAAGGTGAACCACTCTCCCATTCTAATCCAGGAAACTTTGTTCAATCCATGCTGCCTTCAATATGGCCTTTCACAATAAGCATTTAGGCATTTCCCTCCTTTATTTGGGTCCTGTTTTTACGGCTTCTCTTAGGCCTTCCATGTGCGCGGTGAGATTTATAAGCACAGGAGGAGGGCAATGCTTTAATAATGAGAAAGACTCCTATACAGTATGGAAGACATGTGGAATGAATCTTCCCTTCTGTCCCATTTGCCTTACAGAAATATAATTGGGACCAGGATATGTTCTCTTAGCCTTGGGGAAGTAAGGGGAACAGGCGGATGTCTCTTAAGCAGAGGGCTTAAAGGGAGTGGGCCTTTCGACCCTTTCACTTGAAAGAAGCATACTGAAATTTTCCCCTTAGACATTACAAAAAGTTAGATGGAGCAGTTTCTAAGACCTGATTCACACCACGATGGCTACAAGCGACTCATGTGCATATTGTGCTCTCTACTGCCACCTCTGTCCATGTCAGGAACTGTCCAGAGCAGCAGCAAATCCCCATAGAAAACTTCTCCTGCTCCGGACTGTTCCTGACATGGACAGAGGTGGCAGCAGAGAGCACTGTGTCAGACTGCAAATAATACACCTCTTCCTGCAGGACATACAGCAGCTGATAAGTACTGGAAGACTTGAGATTCTTTAATAGATGTAATTTACAAATCTCTGGCACCAGATGATTAAAAAAAAAAAAAAAAAAAACATTTATGGTGAACTATTCCTTTAACCCTTTAAGGACATGGCCCATTTTCGTTTTTACGTTTTCGGTTTTTCCTCCTTGTGTTTAAAAGGTCATAGCACTTGCATTTTTCCACCTAGAACCCCACATGACCCCTTATTTTTTGCGTCACTAATTGTACTTTGCAATGACAGGCTGAATTTTTGCATAAAGTACACTGCGAAACCAGAAAAAAATTCGAAGTGTGGTGAAATTGAAAAAAAAAAACGCATTTCTTTTATTTGGGGGAAATGTGTTTTTACGCCATTCACCCTGGGGTAAAACTGACTTGTTATGCATGTTCCTCAAGTCGTTACGATTAAAACGATATATAACATGTATAACTTATATTGTATCTGATGGCCTGTAAAAAATTCAAACCGTTGTTAACCAATATACGTTCCTTAAAATCGCTCCATTCCCAGGCTTATAGCGCTTTTATCCTTTGGTCTATGGGGCTGTGCGAGGTGTCATTTTTTGCGCCATGATTTGATCTTTCTATCGGTACCTTGATTGCCCATATACGTCTTTTTGATCGCTTTTTATTACATTTTTTCTGGATTTGATGCAACCAAAAATGCGCAATTTTGCACTTTGGGATTTTTTTGCGCTGACGCCGTTTACCGTACGAGATCAGGAATGTGATTAATTAATAGTTCGGGCGATTACGCACGCGGCGATACCAAACATGTTTATTTATTTATTTATTTGTTTACTTTTATTTAAAACCTGGGAAAAGGGGGGTGATTCAGACTTTTATTAGGGGAGGGGGCTTTTTACTATTAACAACACTTTTTTTTTTTTTTTTACACATATACTAGAAGCCCCCATGGGGGACTTCTAGTATATACACTGTGATCTCTCATTGAGATCTCTGCAGCATAGATATGCTGCAGAGATCCATGAGATCGGCACTCGTTTGCTTTCGGCTGCTGCAGCCGGAAGTAAACGAGTGCCGAGCCGAGGACGGCGCCATCTTGGACGCATCCCCGGCCGGCATCAGTAACGGAGATCGCTCCTCCGGGACAAGGTCCCGGAGGAGCGATCTCCCCCACTAGACACCAGGGAAACGTTGCCTCCGGTAATCGGAGGCAGCTGTCAACTTTGACAGCTGCCTCCGATTAGCTAATTAGCGGGCACGGCGATCAGACCGTGCCCGCTAATAGCGGCGGTCCCGGGCTACACGCGGCACCCGGGATCGCGGCACTTCAAAGCGGGGCCGCCGCGCGGCCCCGCTTTGAAGTGCAAGTGAGGACATAGGACGTACCGGTACGTCCTATGTCCTTAAGAGGTTAAACAAATGCCAATCTCATACTGTAGATCAGCGATCATTTATAGCCCCTGTACCATTGTGGAGACAGGGCTGCACAAACATTCCCTTTACCTCCATTATTTGTCAGTTGCACGTCCCCATTACATGGAGAGATATACAAATAATAAGGATTTTTTACCTGCTAAATTTATGCAAAAAGTTGACAAACGAAGGTGTGCCCATATGTCAGTGACCCACCAGGAATCTGCCCGGTCCTGCAGATTGCCGGTCTGGACCTGAGTATGTTCACACGCAGCTCAGCTTTCAATTTTCAGATTAGTGATGTAACATGTAAGCGCTCTATCGCAAACAGACTGATACATTTTGGCGAATGAGTAGAGTGTAGACTGTACTAGATGGCCCTGAGGTACGGCTCTAGCCTTGCTGTAAAGTACAGCCCTAGCATTGCTGTAAAGTACGGGCCTAGCCTCACTGTAAAGTATGTCCCTAGCCTAGCTGTAAAGTATGTCCCTAACCTCGCTGTAAAGTACGGGCCTAGCCTCGCTGTAAAGTACGGCCCTAGCCTTGCTGTGAAGTACGGTCCTAGCCTCGCTGTAAAGTACGGCCCTAGCCTTGCTGCAAAGTACGTCCCTAGCCTCCCTGTAAAGTACGTCCCTAGCCTCGCTGTAACGTATGGCCCTATCCTCGCTGTAAAGTAGGGCCCTAGCCTCGCTATAAAGTATGGCCCTAGCCTTGCTTTAAAGTATGGTCCTAGCCTCGCTGTAAAGTACATCCCTAGCCTCGCTGTAAAGTACGGCCCTAGCCTCGCTGTAAAGTATGGCCCTAGCCTCGCTGTAAAGTACGGCCCTAGCCTCGCTGTAAAGTACGGCCCTAGCTTCGCTGTAAAGTACGGCCCTAGCCTTGCTGTTAAGTACGGCCTTAGCCTCGCTGTAAAGTACGTCCCTAGCCTCGCTGTAAAGTACGGCCCTAGCCTCGCTGTAAAGTACGGCCCTAGCCTCGCTGTAAAATTCGGCCCTAGCCTGGCTGAAAAGTACGTCCCTAGCCTCACGGTAAAGAACGGCCCCAGCCTCGCTGTAAAGTACGGCCCTATCCTCAGCCTCGCTGTAAAGTACGGCCCTAGCCATGCTGTAAAGTACGTCCCTAGCTTCGCTGTAAAATTCGGCCCTAGCCTCGCTGTAAAGTACAGCCCTAGCCATGCTGTAAAGTACGTCCCTAGCCTCGCTGTAAAGTACGGCCCTAGCCTCGCTGTAAAGTACGTCCCTAGCCTCTCTGAAAAGTATGTCCCTAGCCTCCCTGCAAACTACGTCCCTAGCCTCGCTGTAAAGTATGTCCCTAGCCTCGCTGTAAAGTACGGCCCTAGCCTCTCTAAAAAGTACGTCCCTAGCCTCGCTGTAAAGTACGTCCCTAGCCTCCCTGCAAAGTACGTCCTAGCCTCGCTGTAAAGTACGTCCCTAGTCTCGCTGTAAAGTACGGCCCTAGCCTCGCTGTAAAGTATGGCCCTAGCCTCGCTGTAAAGTACGGCCCTAGCCTCGCTGTAAAGTACGGCCCTAGCCTCGCTGTAAAGTATGGCCCTAGCCTCGCTGTAAAGTACGGCCCTAGCTTCGCTGTAAAGTACGGCCCTAGCCTTGCTGTTAAGTACGGCCTTAGCCTCGCTGTAAAGTACGTCCCTAGCCTCGCTGTAAAGTACGGCCCTAGCCTCGCTGTAAAGTACGTCCCTAGCCTCGCTGTAAAATTCGGCCCTAGCCTTGCTGTAAAGTACGTCCCTAGCCTCGCTGTAAAATTCGGCCCTAGCCTGGCTGTAAAGTACGGCCCTAGCCTCACGGTAAAGAACGGCCCCAGCCTCGCTGTAAAGTACGGCCCTATCCTCACTGTAAAGTAAGGCCCTAGCCTCGCTGTAAAGTACGGCCCTAGCCATGCTGTAAAGTACATCCCTAGCCTGGCTGTAAAGTACGGCCCTAGCCTCACTGTAAAGTACGGCCCTAGCCACGCTCTTACTCCTCAATAATTGTGCACAATAATCAGCTCTAGTAATAGTGTCTTCATCAGGTGTGAGTGAACAGTCGTCTTACATCTGGTAGAATAGGAAAGGGGAAAATTGTAAATCGTAAATAAAGAAAAACGTAAATCTTAACTCGCCTTTCCTGGAAATTCTCTCGAGTACAGTAAAAATTCATGTTTCCCAGATATGGGGGGAAAAAATCAGAAAATTATGTTTTTACTAAGGATGTGACAATTGACTAGAGATGAGTGAATCCGAACGTCACAAACTTTGCAGAAAGTTTCAATTGTTAAAGTGCAGAACTTTTTGCAAAGTTAGTAAAGATGGCGGACACACTTAATACACATAGAAAACAAAAAAAGGCTATACTTACCATTCTCCTGCGAGTCTCTGGTGTCCCCCACTGATCGCAACCGCCTCCAAGCCGCTCAATCACTGACTGAGATGGAACAGTGCCGCGGGCACTAATTGGCTGAGTGGGCTGTCACTCCTGAGACTCCTCATCCCGGAGCAACCCCCTCCTGTGCTGCCCAGCCCGCCCCCTCACGTGCCACTCACTATCGGGGGGGGGGGGCGGGGGGGCAGTTTGGGCAGCACAGGAGGGGGCGTGCTGGGCGGGCCGAGGGGGTTGCTCCGGGCCACCCACTGTGCACATTCATATATCTATAGTGGGTGGCGCGTGCCGAGCTGGTGCTCCGGGCCATCGGGCAATGCCCCAAATGCTCCTAAGCCCCTCATTAGCATAGGGGCAATTAGCGAATAACTACAGAATGTGGAGGAGAAGCGAAGAATCATTAACAGCCCTGCTGTTATAAGGTAAAGAGCTTCTGGGGCATATCAGCAGGTTCATTGGGCAGAACCTGCTGATAGTGCCGCTTTAACTGACAGGAAGTTGAGGTTGCTACAATCAGCGGAAGACAATGGGGACATTCAGACAGGTAAGTATTGACGGGCCAACTTGCTGAACTGCACCAAAACAGCTTAATCGTTTAACTGTTCGTTAAAGGTTCGCTTCGGAACCTGAACTTTTCTTCAAATTTCGGCTAACCCTGCCAAACCAAACTTTTAAAAGTTCGCTAGACTCTACAATTGACCTGAAAAAAAATTCACAAATTCCGACCCATAGATCGGCACCGATCAGGATCAACTATCACAAAACATTGGATTCATTAGAATCCAAACTTTTTGTTATTTGTTTCGGATTCATTTGGTCCTTGCTCCTGAGCGGCCTGGAGGTGAATGGTGATGCTGTATATACACATATATACATCCAGTGGGCCGGGGGCTCTGCGGTATACTGTACTCAACATACTTAACAATTAGAAAACAACTGGGGTCCTTTTGGTATTTATGACAGTCATCGCCATTGCAACCATAACTCTACCCTGATTTATGTCCATTCTATCTTTAGTAGCACAAACCTAAAAAAAAAGGTGTCTGCCAAAGGCCCCCCATTGTTTCTTTATCACTAGGAGTCATGTGACTCCGTCCTATATGTAACAGACTTTTCCCTTTAGAAATATCCAGTGAAGCTTCGCACCATCTGTCACACTTGGGGATAGCTGATGTGCTCGAAAAGGCTGGAGACCTCCGCTTTAAGGTATGCCCTTTTCTTATAGAAATTTTTTTTATACGATTAGAAATAGTTGATACTTTTCGACTCCTTCAGCACCTTGCGATAGTTATTGCTTTGAAGGATCTCAAACAAAACAAAACATAGACTTTTTGACTTTTTGCAACTTCACAATCCTAAAAAAAAGTGTGACTTGATATATTTTTGAGATATAGGAGTAATAGCTCCCACTTTCGCCCTTTGGCTTCACTACTTGCTTTGCATATGTTCCCGAGATATATGATCGCACTATTACAGCATCTAAGGATACAGCGTCTACTGCTTAGCCTTCCCTCATTACTATGTGTTATTGCTCACGTTTCATCCATTGCAGATAGTTCCAACTTTTTGCATTCTTGTACCTAAGATGGTGACTTTTATCTCTATGTTTTAGCATTTTCGATTACGAAATTTTTGAAAACTATCATATATTTTTTTGCAGATTTACTAGTTTTGGCATTGGAAGATGTACAGTTTATGTCATCCACGTTCTCGAACCTCTAAGGTTTTGTGCCGCCGGACAGATTTTTATGATGTTCTGTAATGTTAGATCGTGTTCTCATAAAACAACTGTTTTTTCACCTTGTGGTCATTACATCCAATGACAAGTCTGTCTTCAATTATTGGATGTGCCAAGTGAACAGAGTTAAACTTTTTGAACTTATCCTCCCGTCTTCTCGGCATATAAATCCCGGCCGTGCTATTGTTCATCGTCTTGACCCCTATCCACTTTGCTATATAACATCTTTATCTGGTTGACAATAGAGACGATAATTCAAACCCTATAAAAAAATAGTTTCTTGTGATTTCATCTATAGGTAATAGCCGCCTTCTTACACAGCACTGGAGGTGTCACCAACTTCACAGTAGAGACGGACGCGAGCTCTCCTATATCATATGTGGCATTTTCCGCCACTGTTGTTGTTTTTAGTTCTTCTGGGTGTTCCCCCCCCCCTCTTATTAAATCTTCTCATAAAAGAGACTTTTTCAATTAGATTTTCATAATTCAAACCACTTGGCAATTTTTGGGCACCGATATAAGGCAAGGTCTGATGGAAACTGCCAATAATGTAATAAGTAAATTAAATTTTGTGAAAAAAAAGTCCAGACCGTCCCGTATGAGATGATTACTATGTGATTCATGTTATTTTTTTTATAACTTTTTTGCTAAATTTGTATTATTAAAAAAAAGGATTATAATACATGTCTAAGGCCAGGTTTTTGCGTTTTTGCTGTCCGTTTAAATGGTTACTTTTAACGTACACAAAAATGCAGTCAACCATATTTTTTTTGTGTATGCTAAAAAAAAAGGACAAAGAAATCCATTTTAACCTTTCTTTTTTTTTTTTTTATGGAATTCAGTGGAAAAACGGATCCAAACAGATTGCACACAATTCAATTGCATCTGTTTTTGCATCCATTTTTTCATATATTCCCCCCCCCCCCCCCCCCATAAAATGTATACGTTAAATGTACATCTGACTTTGGTGTTTTTGTAAAAAAATAAATAAATCTAAAAATATTTTAAAAAAAATTATTTAAGGCTTTGTTCACACAACTTTTTTGCCCGTTTTTGAGGCCAAATAACAGCCGTATTTGGTGTCATTATGAAATAATGTCCATTATTTGTCCTCAAAACGACGGCCAAAATAGGTAGTGTGTGAACATAGCCTAATGATGCACTTGAAGCTGGAATGAACAATATAAAAAAAAAAAGTGGAAGGTAAAATAAGTAAATATTCGAATGTGGAGTCTGAGAATTTCTACTAAGCATTAAATCTTAAAATGAGTGAATTACGACTGAACGGCCTTTTCAACTTTTCCTGTTGACAGCAGCTGCCATGGGGCTTGTTATGATCGCGCGATAGGATTGCAAAGGATTTGCATGGGAGACATAAAATATGCAATAAACAACAAAAACTAGGTAAAAGATGAGATAACATTCCAAAAACCTCACGGCAATACAATATCACGGCCGATGAACGGCCGATTACATCTAAATAAAAGCACTGCATACCTTCTACCTTTGCGTGAGTCCTGCTCAGTCTACTTTTCAGGCTTGGATTTGCTGCACATACTAAGTGCTCTAACGCTAACAGACGACTCTCACGCTTGGACGTTGGGAGGTCTCTCTTATTGGGAGGTAAGAGACATTAGGAAGAGGCTGAACGATCCAAGAATTTCACAATGAATTAGGTCACTCAACTTTATGCAGCCAGTAAATAATCCGGGAGCAGATGTAGTAGTAGATGTAATAGTAGTAGTAAATCGTATGACTCATTTACATACAAGCAGTCTCAGGCTATGTTCACACATAACGCCTTTTTTGGCCTTATTTTGACAGTCTTTTTGGACGGTCGTCAGTTTGATGCCAAAATATGGCTGGATTATGCAAATTATGGCCATGAGCTACATAATACTGATGTATTTTCTTTTTTTACTTTTAGAAAATGATATGTCCTTAGGATGGGTTCATACTGAGTATTTCTCGCGGATAATGTTAGCGGAATTCCGCTCCCTGTCCGCGCCTTTCCGCCGGCTCCATAGACACCATGGGCTGGCGTATTCCGTAACCGCCGAAAGAAGTGACATGTACCCGTGCCCTAGGCCTCCGTCCCTCCTCATCATTAGGAATGCCCCAAGAACAATATCTCCTATTCATCACCTGTCGGAACACTGTACAGATGCCTTAACGATCCAGCACATGTGCAGTGTTCAGACAGGTGATGAATGTGAGAAATCCTAATGGTGAAGAGGGCGAGGAGGAGGGACATGACAATCCTAGGGCACCGACACTCTAGGCCATGGCTGTTTGACACAGGGCTGCAAGTTTAAAAGTTGTTTTTTAGGACAATAACTGCATCACCTGCCGAACGAACCCCAGGACAGATCTTGGAGTTTGGGGGGTTTGGGGGGGTCAGATTGTGGGTACAGAGTCGCTTTAACTTATCCAGACCATTCTGATCAGCTTCCATAGCTATGACACTGTTGTCCCGTAGGGAACAGAGGGAGATTTCTGGTTAAGTGGAATTTAGATGGACTTAACCCCTCCTAGGCAGGATATTCTAATACAGTGCTTCATCACTGTACTTTACAACTCTTCAACTATGGACATTTCAAAATTATTATACATTTCCGCCATATTTGTTTGAGACATATTCTAATGGACACTACATTCGCCTTCTACAACTATATTATATATCCTGTAACCCACATGATCAAGTTTTAATGAGGAAATTTACAGTAAGTTTGGGTTTACGAAACCCAGAACTCTCAGAATTTGACTGGAGAAGATGGATGCCAGCCATAGGCTATGTCCATGTTTTCCAGGCAGCCCTAGGGCGCCATCCATCTCCAGCCATCAAGAGTCAAACGCTGAGGATTCTGGGTTTTGGCAAGATAAAGAGTGCGCCATAGATATCTCGGTAAAAAATAAAAAGATATTGGCCAACAAGTATGAAGAGAAACATAAAACACCAGAGACAAAACACAAGACAAGATGAAAGAGGCAGAAACACGTGGGAATTTTTATCAGATGTTACCACCTTCCATGCTACATTTTCCTATGATATATTTTATTCTACAGAAACATGCTTCTCTTGGCTTAGTGTACATGTTATGGCCATGCGTAAGAGACCGGCCGTTCCGTGACCCGGCCGGTGTCGGAAAGGATTATCCCAGCCGATACTACAGTACCATCCGGATGATCTTTCGCGACGCAGAGTTCTGATGCGGGTACATCCATGAGCCAAGTCTACTTTACACCATGTTTGATAAATCTCCCCCTATGTGTATACACTCCAGCCGGGATTCCATAGAAGGCAGCTGAAAGTAAGTTTCATATTAATCACGGCCATTGTTGCAAATCGGCAACAACAGCCGTGATTGATATGACACTTACGTTGTGTAAACATAGCCTAAGGCTATGTTCACACAATGTAAAACAGCAACCAGTGGCCTTTGTTTTACATGTTCATCCGGCCGATACAGCATTATCGGCCGGATGAACATTATTTCAAAACGATTGAAATGCGGCGCCATATGGGTGTGTTGTGTGCCGTGTGAACTGTCAATTATTTGAGGCCGCTGTTTCCGAACAATGATTGCAAATAATTGACAGGTCAATTATTTGTTTGAACAACGGCCGTTGTTTCAGTTAATTTCAATGATGTTATTAGGAATGATCCAGGAACATTTACTGCTGTTTGAGCTTTGCACAGGTGTCTTAACGATCCAGCCCATGTGCCGGGCTGCCACAGGTGGGGAATAGGAAGCAATCTGTCTGGAGTATTCCTAATGATGAGGAGGGTGGGGAGGAAGGACAGAGAGGTTGTGCCAGCCTAATGCATATACTAATATAAGCCCCGGCCGTTAGACACAGCGCTGCCCGATTAAAAGTTGTTTTTATGACAATAACTGCATCACCTGCCGAACGGACCCCAGGACAGATCTTGGATTAAAAGCAGCTATCTGACGGTACAAGTGGTTGGGGGAGGGTCAGATTGTGGGTACGGAGACACTTTAAGGTCATGTTCACATGGCATAAGAGACCGGCCGTACCGTGACCCGGCCGGGTCATGGAACGGCCAGTCTCTGTAAAGATCATCCCCGCCGGTACTGCAGTACTGGCCGGATGATCTTTCCGGCCACAGTGTTCTGATGTGGGCACATAAGCTCGCGCCTGCATCATAACTCCCCATAGCACACTATGAAGCGAGCGGCCGGAGCCGCTCGCTTCATTGTGTGAACTGACAGGGTTTTTAACGGCTGCTATTAACTGGATTGCGGCCGCAGAAAACTGACATTTGTTTGCGGCACCGCGAGGGATCCCAGCCGGAGCGTATAAGATGTGTATACGCTTCGGCCGGGATCCTATAGAAGGAGAGGCAATTTGTATATACGTGCAAAGTACAGCCGTTGTTGCCGATTGCAACATTGCCGATTTCACGTAGTGTGAACATAGCCTAGGCTGTATCTATGTTTTTCAACCAACTTCTCCAGGCGGTGGGAGTCAAGTGCAGAGGGTTGAGGTTTAGAGAATGTTGCCGAACCTGAACAGTTTGGCCTCTCTGCTCAACACTACTCTAGAATTCTTCTGAAGGAGTCCCGTGATATCTGACACCAAGACATTATCAATGCATCATTTACAAGTTATGAGGTTGATAAAACTTTTGAAAAATTTGGAGGCCTTTTACCCCAATACCCAGCCAAAGCCCATCTGATCCGCCAGTAGAACCTCGGATACTTACCCCATCCTGCAAGTTCCGCTCCGGAAGCCGAACCCGCCACTGAGATTTCTGGAGCAGAACTTGCAGGACGGGGTGAGTGTCCAGGGCTCTATCGGGGGTTGGTGGGCTCTGCCCTGAGTGCCGGGGTGAAAGGTTTCCTTTAAACTCTTCGTTGTGTTCTTCAAACTATACCTGAACAATATTTGCAGTGTGGCCAGGCAAACTATCCTGGTAAAAGAGGCCACTACAACTAGGGACTACATAGAAAGTAACACATAACAGGAATACCAGCAATGTTTCCCAGTAGGACAATGCACTGTCAATGTCCATCAAAGAGCCTTGGATCATGCAAGACCGATCCATTGGTTGTTCTTCCTTAGGCCACCTTTGGCACGTTCTAACCACTGCACACCAGAAACCCCCCAGGAGGTCGGCTGGCGATGGAGATGCTCCGGCCCAGCCTTCCAGCCATCACAATTCAGGGTTTGTCAGTGTTATTCACATCCTCAAATTTGTCCATTTTGGCTGAAATTCAAGAGCTGACTGTTCCCTTACAGCCTTATATATCTCTGACAGGCGCCATTGTGTGGATGTTCGGAGGTGGTCTGGAGGTACCAGACAGTTTCATAGGGCAGGTGCAGTGGGAGACTCCAGAAGGTAACCAGTTGCCCCCTGTTCGGCAGAGCGGAGGGTGACTGGTTAACTAGAGTTGAGTGAACTTCGAGTATGCTTGAGTTCGTCCGGACGCGAGTGTGCGGCATTTCATTAGCGGAGGCTGCGGAAGTCGGATGAAACCCTAAGGATGCCTGGAAAACATGGACACCTTTTGATGTGTCATCTGGCATGTCAAAAGTTATTGATCACAACAGGTCTAACTGCTAAAGGTCCCCATACACCCTAGATATTAGTCAGCTGTACCCGCTTGGGACAAGTTTGGGTGTCAATCTAGTGTATGGGGCTCAACCACTGACTCATGATGTCCGTGGTGTTGGAGGTCGGGCATGATGAAAATCACCACCTGAACCCTTTGTTTAAGAAGAAATAAGGCTTACCTCCAAGAGAGCTGTTCTTGTGTTTGGGGTGTATGGGGGCTGGTCGAGAGATATAACCGATGGCTTAATGATCGTTCAGCCATTAGTTATTGAAACTGTATGGTCAGATTAAGACCCGGTGTGATCAGGAGAGAACACGGCCGCTATGCAATCCACTACCCGGCCGCTCACTCTTTAATTTTTATAACCAGCAGGAACAATTGTCTATGCCAGCTAATTTAATTTACCATTTAGATGCAGCTGTCGAAATTGACAGCTGAATTTATATGGCCTTTACATACCTCCCTAGTGGTCCAGTGGTCCAGAAGGCAATGATGGAAAGCCGATCATTGTGATGACAGCCTAAAGCCTCTGCTACGCCTTAATAGCTGCTGTGGCTCTGTGATTGATTCAGCCTGTCTTCATTAGCCTATAACAATCGAGTTCCAAGATGATGGATCAATGCAGTACATAGGTACTTCATTGATCTCTATGAGCAATCAAGGTATTGCTCATAGAAGTTCACCCGGGGAGATACAGAAGTTTGTAAGTGTAAGTGTGATCAGCTTCTGCATGTCCTGCAGGAAGTGGTGTATTCTTTCCAGTCTGACTCTCTGCTGCCATCTCTGTCCATGTCAGGAACTGTCCAGAGCAGGAGAGGTTTTCTATAGTGATCTGCTGCTGCTCTGGACAGTTCCTGACATGGACAGAGGGGGCAGCAGAGAGCATTGGGTCAGACTGGAAAGAATACACCACTTCCTGCAGGACATGCATCAGCTGATAAGTACTGGAATAGTGGAGATTTTTCAGTAGACGCAAATTACAAATCTATAATCTATGCATTAAGGGGTTAAAGTTATCAGTGAGATATCCAATTTACAACATACAATGGTGGTGGTGGTACGGGGGGATTACTTATTTACGATTTTTTCCTCCAACATTTCTACCTTTCACCTTCTCTATCAGCCCAACCTCTACTGTGCAAAATGTATCATATTGTCTTGTATGACGCCCAAACAATTTAGCAATGATGTTAATGTCTGGAAGTCATACGTTTAATCCTCCCCCCTGATGGCTCCACCTATCTTTATCTCCAAAAACGCATAAGATTCTATGTGTGAATCCAGCTTTATGGCGATGGCATCTCCGAACAGAAGAAACAATTAAAACATCCAGTTTAACGATTAATCAAAAACATAAGTATACAAAAAAAAAACAACCAACAAAAAACACAAATTAACAAAAAAAAACTACTTTGTTTGGCCGTCAATTTGAGTCCAAATATTGGCCGTTAGTCCATATGATTTTACAAATTACGTCCGTTATTATTAAATAGCTGTCGTTATTTGGACTAACAAACGGCCAGAAAAAGACAGTGTGTGAACATAGCCCTATTGTAGGAAAGTTTTAAATACATACAAAGTGTTAAATACATTCGAGAACACTCGCCATTTGATTACCGGTGGCTGGAGAAGTTGGATGCAGCCCTAAGGCTACTTGAAAACCATGGATATAGCCTACGGCCATAGGCTGTATCCATGTTTTCCAGGACTCCCTAGGGCTGCATCCAACTTCTTCAGCCACCGGTAATCAAATGCCGAGTGTTCAAATTTGAACGACCCCGAATGTACTCGAAGATTGTTTATCTGTTACACAACAATAGAAGGAGGCCGGCAGCTTAGGCAAGTTCTAGGTTCAAAGCCCCGAGTTAATGTATAGGTGACAGTGATGTCCATATGTGACGTATACCTCACAATCATCTGTGTTTTATTCTATCCTGGGAAGAACAGAAAAGAGATAGCATTAAATCTAATCAACTGATCCCCAAACAAAATCTAATTTAGTCTCTCCCGCTCCGCGATCATAGAACAAAGTGGGAATGTACTACGACAAACCATTCCCAAATGTTCAGCCATAAAGACACACCCAGAGCAAAGACATTGTGCCGGCACTAGCCATTGTTTAGGTTCAGTGTAATAGAAGTGATGGGAAAAAACTAAAAACATTTGCTTTGGATTTCTTATTAGAGATCTTAGAAAATAGGATCAGGACTGTTTAACTATGCAGACCCTTATAAAGGGTTAACCAGCACACTGACAGCGCTGTGAGTGCAATGATTTTCTATGTATTTGATTATATATATATATATATATATATATATATATATATATACAGTTATACACACAGTTTTTTTTATTATAAATAGATATAGTAATAGTAATAAGTATAATTGACACAATTTTTTGTAAATGTTTAGCATTACATTGAAGATATATTAAAATTTAAAATGCAATATTAATACTAACATCATTAATAATAATAAAAATAATCATACTAAATCAATGCAATAATAATATTAATAATAACAACAACAACATATTACTGCTAATAATAAAAATAATAGTAATAAAAAATAATAATAAATATTACTGCTAATAATAATAATAAAAATAATAGTAATAAAAAATAATAATAAATATTACTGCTAATAATAATAGTAAAAATAATAGTAATAAAAAATAATAAATATTACTGCTAATAGTAAAAATAATAGTAATAAAAAATAATAAATATTACTGCTAATAATAATAGTAAAAATAATAGTAATAAAAATAATTAATATTACTGCTAATAATAATAATAGTAAAAATAATAGTAATAAAAAATAATAAATATTACTGCTAATAATAATAGTAAAAATAATAGTAATAAAAATAATTAATATTACTGCTAATAATAATAATACTAAAAATAATAGTAATAAAAAATAATTAATATTACTGCTAATAATAATACTAAAAATAATAGTAATAAAAATAATTAATAATACTGCTAATAATAATATTAATTATACATATATAAAAATTAATTTGATTTATATATGTAATAATAATATGTATTAATAATAATATTACATCCTATAATGATAATAATAATACATAAATAATAGCATTACTTATGATAATAATAAAACAAATAATATTAATAATAATAATATCAGCAATATTAATAATTAAATAATAACATCACTGCTAATTATAATAATTATTATTGGGTTTACAAAACTACATAAAATTTTACATATCCTACTCTACTAATGTAAAAAATATCTCTTATATTCATAAACACTTAACAAACAATCTATTAAGAACGAAAAATAATAATAACGTGTGAGACGTCAGACATTTGTTTTTTTTTTATTCCCTTTGCACCATCGAGTCAGAAAGCTCAGCCTAAAACCCATCTACATCAACATGTAGGAATCCATTTAAGGTTAAACTATATCAATATTAATAGCAAAACATAAAAATAAAGTTGCAAAGATTTGGGGGACTTTAAATCATTTCATTTGAAACTTTTTCAAATTAAATTTCTAAAATTTTCAATTTTAATTCAGTCGTTGTCGGGAAAATGCGTTTCCGATTTTCATCACACAAAAACACCCGTATGTGCTATGTAAGGTATTTGCCGTATATACACGGTGTAGCTGTCTATACCTTAATGAGGTGGTGAGTGCCCTTGTCTTTTTCTTTACTAACATTGCTGTATGTTTTAATAAACTTACCCCCCCATTCCCTATACACACACATGAGAACGAGAAGCTAACGCAGAGTGATAGAGACAATAATGGCCAAAAATACTACCATATGTTCCATCACTTCCACGCTCCCACGTCCTTTTTACGGTATTTAACGTTACTAGCCTAGTCACTGACCTAGTTCAAGCGCTTTGAATCGGACATGTGTAGCTGTTTAGCAGGTCCTGCCATTTGACTGCCTTTGAATCTGACAAGTGACACTAAGTCTACACATAAAATTTCAGCCGACGATAATGCCTCTAATAACATTCAGCTGCACCAAATCCGCCTTCCCCTCCGTCTTTCTCCCCTTTAGTTGCATTGTGTTTTCCATTGATGTAATATCCACTTAAAACAAAAAAAAAAATTCCGTAGATTAAGGACATTGTGGAAGGTCATGAAAAGGTTAATTTAATATTGTCACAGAGGCTTCCGGATAAATGAGCATGACACCTACCTGACAACACAAAGGCCACCGCCGGGTCTCAGGGAAAAGAAGAACTCCTGGAAAAAGAAAAATCTTGAAGTAATTTCAAAAAGGAGGAAAAAACAATATGAAATAAGCGCAGATCAGGCAGCCGGTAAATGTGGAAGGAGAAGTAATGGGAAATGTCGAATCCTCCCGGTCCCGTCCCTTCGCTGCTTACCACCAAACCTTTTCTTTTTTTTTCTAAGGAGAGGGATTACGTTACAACAATGTGCCTGTAGGCTGGAGGTAGGGATCATCGGGGAACGCTCAGGCCCCCCTCCGAGACCTGTGGACGTCAGTTTATTTTAAAAACAATAAATAATATTTTTTCTCGTCTATAAAATCTACCGGGATTAATAGGATAAAATAAACCGATAGAACAAGAAAGCGTAAAATTGCAATTAGTCCGGCATAGAGAAGTGTTAGAGGGACTGCCAACTGAGTGATCCAAACAGTAACATTGCCCCCCCCCCCCCCCCCATGACTTCCGGAAAGGGAGGTCACCCCAGTAAGTAGGTTGTTAGGAAGTACAACGACACCTTGGATTACAAGTAACTTGGTCTGAGAGCGATTCAAGACAAGCAAAAAATTCTAAAAAGTTGTAACTCGGTAAATGAGTAAGATTTGGTAATACTAGCGGATACTCCTGTGTCCTGATACTGTACTAGGTAGAAAGCCCTCTCTTTTTAACCCTTTGCTACCTGATCACACACCTTCCGGCCCATCCGCATCACCACAGCGTCCCTCTGAAGCAGGGGCAGCAGATCGCTGCTATATAAGTCGTTTGTCTTTCAACATGTTCAACATGGACGATGTCGGCTGATCGTTGCCTCCTATTCAACGGGACGATTATCGGCCATAATGCACGATATCGGCCAAATACGTCCAATAATCGTTTACTGATATACTGTTCCTTATTGATACAGAACACCTCATTTGCTTTGATATACGAGTGATTTGGATTAAAAGTTTCCGGAATGTTCCCTGTAATCCAAGGTTTCACTGTATGTAGCTTCCCCAAGTAGTACAGGTCTCCCTGTAGGTAAATGCCCCCTGTAAGTAGATCACCCTTGTAGGTTGTTTCCCTCTTATAAATATGAACCCCCCCTATGTTATTTCCCATTTATAGGTAGTTAAAGGCCTCCCTGTAGTTAGTTTCCCCCTTAAGGGTGCGTTTACACCTACAGGATCTGCAGCAGATTTGATGCTGTGTTCAGTTATTTAAATGAAATCTGCTGCAGAAAATCAGCTGCAGATCCTGTAGGTGTGAATGCACCATAAAGATAGTCCTGTCTGTAAGTTTTTTCCCCTGTGTAGTAGTAGTTGCCCCCACCACATAGGTAGATGCCCCCTCTACGCGCACTCACCTTTCTGCCTCTCGGATGTGATGTTATTGTGGTGTCGGAGCATAGAGGTAGAGAGTGGTGTATTGTTACCACAGGCGTGGTGCCAAGGCTGAGCAGTGCATGTAACTGTACACACATCCTTAAAATATGTGCACTGTGCAGAGTACAAGGTGGCTGAGCGGGCCCCCCACCCCAGATGCGGGGGTCTAGGTACCTGCCTAAGTTTATTGGATGCAATCCAAGCTTGGGTGTGCTGGTCCCAACTTCTGCTGGTGGTGCCGTGTCCCTGCCTGAAGGACGTCAACTACGGAATCGGTGCTGAAATTCTGTGCGGAACCCCCCTGCACGCCGAATCCTGACTTCCATCTGTTTGAATGGGAGGGCTCTCGCACCTCCGCTCTCTGCACCATCTCTCCTGTGCTCCGCAGTTTCCCGGTGGCAGCAGCGTCTGAGCGGCCTGTCAGCTGACAGGCTGCTCAGCCAATCACAGGACAGGACAGGCCACTCAGAAGCTCTAGCCAACAGGACTGGGAAGCTGCGGAGCACAGGAGAGAAGACTGGGAGCGGGGAGAGGTAAGGTGTCAGGTGTTTGGGAAATTGGCAGACGTTGGCCGCTATTACATGTAGCGATGTGCGGTCGACGCCTGGCGATTTTAGGTCCAAACCTAAAACAACGATCAGCCGATGATCGTTGTCATTGACTGATCTATTACACGGCCATTAGACTGTCTAGTCTCGACTGCTACTTGATCAACTAACTGCCTGCTCAGTCTACCAGTGGTGGCAACCATTGGCTGAGTGGGCAATTACACATTAACCCCCCGCCCCTCAGAGGACCCCGAGCTCCGGGATACCAGCAGAGGAGCAAGGAAGGTAAGAATAGCATTTTATATTCTTACTGTCTCCCTCAGCAGAATTCTCCAAAAACATCAGTCCCTGGAAGTTGTTCTTTCCCTGTGTAATGTTCCCTTCGATCTTTGTTTGGCCCAGGAGGTGGGCATTCTTATTGTAGTCCGATAAAGTGAAGCCACATGTGTTTCTGCTCATGTAACCTTATGGTTGTAGTTACCGTCGGGTGCTAAATAGTTACAATATGTTGGCTTATGTTTGCCGATGGGTTTTCTTTAAAGAGTATCTGTCATAAGAAGAAGCTCTGACAAATCACAGAAAGATGTCAAAACGTTTTTATCGGTCGGGTTCTCCTGATCGGTCGCGGTCCGAACACTCAGACCCCGACCGATCTAAACTTTTGACATGTCCCTCTAAACGCCATACGTTTTTTCTAATGGAGGATACTCTTTAATTTTTTAAGGTTTTTATCGCGTCCGTTGTTAAGATCATTGTATTAGATCAGTGCAAATCAGCAATATAAAAAATAGCCAGAAATGTGCGCGCTGCTCTACCCCCTGCCACTTATCGCTCATCCTCGGAGGCCACTTTATGTGTGTGTGTGGTAAGAGAATGTGATTACGCTCTCCACTAAAGCGTAGGAAAATTCTAAGACCCCCTAAATGCTTCAAACCAGATGTCATTGTGCTATAAGAAACCCTTCCTGAGGAAGGAGGATGTATACGCTACATATACATCATATACACATACTGTACATGTGTACATACATCCTTTAAACACACATAGTACATTTACTGAGCACATTACATACAGAAACACACTTTATACACATACACTTCCACACTGCATGTTTACATCCACAGTTCTCATACACAGAGACAGGCGCGCACACACACACACACACACACACACACACACACACAGTATACAGCCTGACCCAGTGTAACAGACACCACACACAGTATACAGCCTGACCCAGTGTAACACACACACACACACACACACACACACACACACACACAGTATACAGCCTGACCCAGTGTAAAAGACACCACACAGAGTATACAGCCTGACCCAGTGTAACACCACACACAGTATACAGCCTGACCCCAGACTGCTGCAGTTTCGCTTCTATCTTCCTCCAGGACCGGGCACCGGGTTCTTCCTCCCCTCGACAGAAGAGGAGAGCAGATGGGGGAGGAAACAGGGCCCCAGACTGCTGGCTGCGGTGGTGCTCACTTCCTGCAGCATCACCAGCTTCCTCTGACCACTGCGCTGCGTCCCACCCACCTGGAGCAGCCTCACGTAGGACAGGAGAGTTAAGTGCCGCGACGGAGGGGGAGCTCCCGGGGGGGGGGTGTGCGGACTCCAGGGACAGTGCGCCGCAGCAGCACATTACTCAGGGGCCCCGAAAGTGATGTGCTGCTGTGTAACCTCATGCATAGTAATAATGTGGGCGGCATGGGCCCCCCCGGAGCCTCGGGCCCCGGGCGGCTGCCCAAACCGCACATATTATAATCCGCCACTGGATATAGCCTATGACCTATGGTTGTATCCATGTTTTCCTAAACTCCCTAGGGCCGCATCCAACTTCTTCAGCCACCGGTAATCAAATGCGGAATAATCAGACTCCGGCCTGCTCCGGTCCCACTCATCTCTAGTTATGACTAGAAAACAAGGATGAAAATACACTGAGGCAACAGGAAGGGTTAAACCTGCAAAAGCCATGCACCCGCCAATCTGGTTCTAGTTACGGTCACATGCTCATGCAGGGGCATGCTGGGAAAGCACTATTTATTAAGATACCCCTGTCACTTTTGCATATTGGACTGAGTGTAAGCAAACAAATACCCCTCTCCCAGCTCTTTCATGTAAACTAAGAAGGTGTCCACATTCTCCAAACTTTTCCCCCCACGGTGCATAAGTGTTTTTTACAAGGCGAATGCATGGCATGATATGTATTGTACATTTACCTTATGCAGAACAGGAGCTGTAACACAATCCAGTCCTTTATAAATCACGCCATTACTCACTGCACAGTTATGCCTGCCTCCTGCCGGCCTGCTCGCACCTGGTAAATGTATAGTGATACTCCGCAGAGTAGATTGGTAATGATGACTGCTCCATTGCTGTGAGATAACTTATTAGATTTCCAGCAGACAGGCCCGGGCTTTTAGCACAGATATTGTAGCTAGCATGCTGAGCCGCTTATTTCTATCACTGTATCCGGAAACGTGAGATTTCCCCGCTCGCGGAGAGTGCGGAGTTATGTTTACAGTTCATCCTTATGGTCATGCTGAGAGGACGGGCAGCTTACATGGAGAAAAGGCTGACTATCAGTTTTACTTGCTAACCGTCGTACGTATATTAACATTTGTAAGGATATTATAATTCTAAGAAATTACAGAGGATTCCAGATGTTTGGAATTCCAGAATTCTGGACATTAGGAGGGGAACTCCGAGCCAGAACTAAAAACACAGGCTGGGGGTAGGGACATAATAAAGAATGTATACTTACCTGTCCCTGTTCTCCTGCAGCAGAGCATCACCGCTCTCGGACCCCCGCCGGCCTGCTCTAGCTATTGCAACGTCACGACACGGGCGTGGGAATGCCCACTCATACAGGTCGAGACACTACTGCAGTCACTGACTGGCTGAGTGGGTACTAGCAGGAAGAAAATGAAGTCCAGCGGTGGTCTGAAAGTACAGGGACACAGAGATGGGTAAGTATACATTTTGTTTTTTCACTGGAGTACCCCAGCAACAACAGCCGTACTTTTATGTAGTGTGAACATAGCCTTAAAGGGGTAGTGCGGCGGTAAAAAATTATTCACAGAATAACACACATTACAAAGTTATACAACTTTGTAATGTATGTTATGTCTGTAAATGGCCCCCTTCCACTGAGCACAGTTATGCTCAGCCAATCGCGGCTGAGCAGCTGATGACGCGGCCGGCACTCGGGAAGATCGAAGGTGTTCGGGCCGGCCGGCCGGCCGAAGATGACGTTTGGCACAAAATGGCGGACGCGTGTCGGCGCGGATCAGGTATGTATAATGCACTACACTTCCGGGTACACGGGTGGGGGTGGTGGGACACGGGGAAGGGGGCCATTCACAGACATAACATACATTACAAAGTTGTATAACTTTGTAATGTGTGTTATTCTGTGAATAATTTTTTACCGCCGCACTACCCCTTTAAAGGGGAATTCCAGGATTTAAAAAAAGCAAAAAAACAAACAAAACATAGCTGCTTTCTTCCAAAAACGATGCCACCCCTGTCCTCAGCGACCTGAGCTGCTTAGTAAATGAGCACACATTGCGTAAAAAGAAAAGGTCATTGTAACGGCCATTAAAATAATGAGCATGTTAATATTTTAATTATTTCTGTCCATTAGTGAGAGAGTGAACATGATGCAGCACGTCTTCTCCCGGCTCAATCTCCCGATCGGTACGGATCTGAGCACTCATCTCTTTATGACATGTCAAAAGTTTTTTTTTTCATAATGACAGGTACACTTTAATTATAAATGGGTACTTCAGAGAAAATCTTTTTAAATCAACTGGTGTCTCAAAATTATTTCTATTTTCTCCAGTCTTCCAGTACTTATTAGCTGCTGTATGTCCTGCAGGAAGTGGTGTATTCTTTCCAGTCTGACACACTGCTCTCTGCTGCCACCTCTGTCCATGTCAGGAACTGTCCAGAGCAGCAGCAAATCCCCATAGAAAACCTCTCCTGGAAGAGTCTACGCTTTGCTTGTTCTAACCCTTTAGTCCTAGCGTCTCTCCAAGCTTGGAAACAGTACCACATTTCCTCAGACTCCAATGCTGAACTCCACCCCTCTGTAATCCCTCTGTCATTTATTGAAGCAAATTTACCAAATCTTTCACTTTCCGAATGGAAAGCTAAGGGTCTAACCACCACAGCACAATTCTATGAGGCTGATCTTCTCCGCCCTTATCAAAGTCTGCAGGATGAATTTAATATACCAAAAGAAGACTTCTACAAATTTTTACAAGTAAGACATTTTTTGCAAAAGCTGAGACCTTCAGGAATAAGGGCGGAGAAAACAGTATTTTTATTCTTATTTTCTAATAAAAAAAGGCCTGCGTGCTATATATGAGCAACTAAACAACCTGACGTCCTTTACAAAAATGCCGCCCTTGTGTACTTGGGAGCGGGAGCTGGGCCGGCAATTTAGTGACAAAGATTGGCAAGCAGCCTTCTCTGTTATACATAAAACCTTCACATGTAGCACCCATATAGAATCTGCTATAAAAACCATCTTGCAATGGTACTACACACCCACAAAACTGGCACATATCTACCCCGGAACATCAGACAAATGCTGGAGGAATTGTGGCGACCGCGGCACGCTCTTCCATCTACTTTGGCAGTGCCCTGTAGTGAAACCGTATTGGGACTCATGTATCACAATCATTAATAGAGTTCTACAGGTACAGCTGCCCCTGGGGCCCCACATGATCCTTCTTTTCTTGGATACCCACTCTATTCCTCCCACAATCAGACCATTAGCTTGTCTACTATTCATACATGCAAAAATAGTCTTAGCCAGATACTGGAAAACTTTTACCCTCCCTCCGGAAAATGAGTATATAACTGCAGTAAACTCATCTTTCCACTTTGAAAAGGTTTTAGCATATGGCGCTGGCTCCACACAACCTTTTCTACGCAAATGGGGTTTATGGATGGAATCACCATACTGTACACACACACAATGAGCAGCTCACATATGGGCTTTGAGGACATTTACATTATATTATAATATATTATTTTTTTCTCTTCACCTTGTATATCATCTTGACTGTAAAACCAGTATACTTTATACTAATTTTCTCAGGAGGTGCTACACCTAATGTAATTCTACCATGCTGAATGTATGTTACCATAATTTTATACCTATAAAATATACCTAATGTTATTACTGTTGTTTCTATATTCTTTGTTAACTCATATGTTAGCTTGTTGTACAAACATGTTTACTGTTGGCACTAAATTCAGTGCTTATAGATTTTCTCTTTTGTAATATGTTCTTAAAAAATCTAATAAAAAACATTGAACCAGAAAACCTCTCCTGCTCTGGACAGTTCCTGACATGGACAGAGGTGGCAGCAGAGAGCACTGTGTCAGACTGGAAAGAATACACCAGGGCATACAGCAGCTGATAAGTACTGAAGACTGGAGATTTTTAAATAGAAGTAAATTACAAATCTGTATAACTTTCTGACACCAGTTGATTTGAAAGAAAAAGATTTTCGCCAGAGTACCCCTTTAATAATGGTCGGTGCTTGCTTGCTTGCTCCTAAATATCGGGCCATGTAATACGGCCCTAAGAGCAATAGCCCCCGAGCAGCCTCCTACCCTCCTGCCCAATGGAAAAGATGACCCTGCCCCTTCCCTATTTTAGATGATCCGACTAAGTTTAATATGAGCAGCGACGATGCAAGTAACACAAGATACAGCTGAAGATAAAGATTTATTAATAACCAATTGTTATAGGGGAACTCCGGTTAAGTAAGGTTTAACCGCAGCCTAAATTTCAGAGTGGATTAGGTACATGTGTATGTACCATGACTGTTGCCCACCAGTTGTAGGCCAGTGCTTTGTGCTTGCCAGTCAATGTGTCTTCAGCACAGTATTAGCAGTGCCTGCCAGATGCGGAGAGGAGGCAGATGGTAAAGCCAGATGCGGAGAGGAGGCAGATGGTGATGCCAGATGCGGAGAGGAGGCAGATGGTAATGCCAGATGCGGAGAGGAGGCAGATGGTAATTCCAGATGCGGAGAGGAGGCAGATGGTGATGCCAGATGCGGAGAGGAGGCAGATGGTAATGCCAGATGCGGAGAGGAGGCAGATGGTAATTCCAGATGCGGAGAGGAGGCAGATGTTATAGATGGTAATGCCAGATGTTATAGATGGTAATGCCAGATGTTATAGATGGTAATGCCAGATGTTATAGATGGTAATGCCAGATGGTAGATGGTAATGCCAGTTGTTAAGTTGATGGTAAAGGTGGTAATACTGCAAGATGGTGATGCCAGATGTTTCAAATGTGCCAGATGGTAATTCTAGATGGTGATGCCAGATGGTAATTCTAGGTGGTGATGCCAGATGGTGAAATTTTTATAAATCTGTATGGAGCAAAGAGACACCAAACAATGAAGCAAAGAGGTGAAGGATACTTTATACTTGTATTACAGCTCACATCTCATGGCTCTTTATAGAAATGAAGAAATGAATAATTTTCTACAGAATATTCTGGGACTAGAACATGCAAACAAGATGCAAAAAATCTTTACAAATTCTAACAATACAGTAATGGCCGATAGGTGGAGGCAACCGGCCATAACTATAGAGCGTCCATTTCTGGGCACTCCATACAGTCTCCACCGCACTTCTAATTCCTGCCACTATAAGGTCTATGGTGTATAGCAGCTTCCAATGGCCCCAGTGACGCTGCAGGTATACACTAAGGGCATTAGATTACATACAGATATTGTGAACAGCACATTACAACACAGTATTAGGCCATTTTTGCATTAAGCAACGGCCATTGTTGCAACCTGCAACAACGGACGTTGTTTAATGACAAGGAGCGCTTGCATTGCGGCCTACGGCCATGAGGCTGCAGAAAAACCGACTGGTCTATTTTGTGTGGCTGTTATTCATTGAACAGCGGCCGCACAAGATACCCTGTACTCAAAATGTAAAGGACTGCTCCGAGCCATACTTTACATTGTGCTCTATGGCTGATTGGAGTGCGGGCACACCCGAATGTGCCTGCGTTCCAATTCAACTAAAGTGATGCTCATCAGGCTGATACTGTAGTATCGGCCAGGTGAGCATCCCCGACGTTGGCCCTTGTCAGACAATGGCCTTAAAGTGCAAAAAAGTAACACTGTAAGGCTATGTTCACACAACATGCTCCGGCTGGGACCCCTAGCGGCACCGCAAAGAACTGACATGTCAGTTTTCTGCGGCCGCTATTCAATGAATAGCAGCCGTAGGAAGCTATGTCAGTGCACACAAGTGAGCGAGCGGCTCTAGCCGCTCTCTCCATAGTGTGCAGTGGAGAGTTCTGATGCAGGGGCACACGGATGCCAGGAAAGATCTTTGCTGAGACCGGCCGCTTCATGACCCGTCCGGGTCACGGAACGGCCAGTGTCTTACACAATGTGAACATGGCCTGACTGTGTAAGTGTAGGACAATGTTCTGGACTTAAGCCCCTTTTACACGGGTCGACTATTGGCAAGGAGTGTTGCTAAAATATACAGCCAATAATCAGCAGGCGTAAAGGTTTCAACGATCAGCCGAGGAGCGGGAAAACGGCCACTCAGCGGCTGATCACATCTCTTGTGTGGGTGGTAAAATCTATTGCTATCCTTGACATTTCTGAGCAGTAGGTAAGGGCGGCATTGTGTGGAATGACTACAGTAGGATCTTGTATACTCACGGTTTAAACGACGGTGACTGGATCGCAGCAGCAGCAGAAGAACGATCTTATCCTAAGGAATAACAAGAAGAAAGCTGACATACAGAAACTTTAGAGACCCCCGGGGGAGGAGCGCACTGACCGACTCTTTGTGCAGCAGGATATGCCTCATGATTGGCACCACTAGATGGCGCCTGTGTGTGCAGATATGTAGTGTGTGCAGACAGGTTTTGTATCAGCGTCTTCTATTGGAGCAGTAAGGTGTCTATACGGTGGTGTGATCTATAATGTGTCTGTATGTTAGTGTATTGCAGCTCTCTACTTACATAGCCAGCCTCCTCGCTCTCTTCAGAGCTCGTCTCGACTTCCTTTGCTCTCTCCGCTCCTTCCTTATCTCCTTTTCGAAATCCTTTTCGGTCTCCTCCCTATTGTACATAAAACATATATCAAGTTATATATAACTATATAAAGACTGGTGGACATTATCCCAGTCTCTATCGTCAATGTAAGAGGATCAAACAGTGTGATGAATGATAGAAAAGTACGGGGTCTTACCTGATAGGCTCCAGTGTGGGACGCCAGGGCTTCTTCTTGACGCCGTCACTGGTAGAGAACAGAACTGGTTAGGATAACATAACATTAATGGAATCTACAGAAAATATTCAAATGTTTTTTTTTTCTTCTACAAGGAGACTCCACCATACCTGAAAGCAGGAGGGGCCGAACGGACCAAGGAGAGCCATCTGCAAGAGAAGCCAGAAGAAGAAACACATTGACAAGTCTTCCACAACTAGTGATACATAGAACTACCCACAATATCCAGGAGATACGTGGCCATGGGGCATAAGGAGATAGGGGGCCATGGGGGTATAAGGAGATATGTGGCCATGGGGTATGAGGAGATAAGTGGCCATGGGGTGTAAGGGGGGTGATACTCACGCCTCGTCAGGACCATCGTCCTCGTCATACTTGGACTCTTTAATCCTGTTATAGAGAAAAAAGACAATAATGGTTAGTAATCTCCTATAGCAGCTATATAGGGTTAGATCTAAAAAATATTCAGATGTTTGTAATTTTTTTTCTTTCTACAAGGAAGACTCCACCATACCTGACAACCTGCGGGTATGGAGGTAGCACCAAGAGCCATCTGCAGGAGAAACCAGAATAAGAAACATATTAACAAGTCTTCCACAACTAATGATACACAGAAGGACGCATATTTGTTTTAGAAAGTGGCCATGGGGCATAAAGAGATTACTAGGCATGGGGTATAAGGTTATAAGTGACCATGGGGTGTGAGGATATAAGTGGCTGTAGGGTATAAGGAGATAAATGGCCATGGGATATATGGAATTAAGAGGCCATGTACAGTATCATCTTTTACCTCCATGGCCACAGAGTAACCAGTGAGGCACAGTGCATAGCTGTTTACTGTAGTGGAGCCTGGACACCTGTCACAATGATAGAGGCCCCGGCTCCATGAGGCAGGGCATTGTGATGATACCATACGTGGCGGTGGTGTGTGTGTGTGTGTGGGGGGGGGGGGGGGGCTGATACTCACAGCTCATCAGGGTCCTCCTCCCAGGGTTCTGGTTCTGGATCCTCAGCTGTAAAAAAAAAAGATGAAATTTACCGAGATGTTCAATATAAGTAAAACACCCAATCTGTCCCCCATGTTGGTTGTACAATCCTATTGTTTACATGGCGGACAAATGGGGAGTGAGGGGGGGAGCTCAGAGAGGATGGCGGGAGGGCGGGGAGGATGGTGGTGGGGATCATGGAGAGAATGGCAGGAGGATGGTGGCGGGGTGGAGGATGGCAGGGAGTTGGAGGATGGTGGAGAGGATACATGGCGGGGGGATGGAGGATGATAGGAGGGTGGGTTTGGGGCGGTGTAGAATGGTGGTGGGGGGGGGGGGTCATGGTGATACTTACAGTGCAAGTCGCACACTGTAGTCCATTTCTGTAATGATAAAACAGGGGAAAGCAAGTTAGTATCATTAGAAAATTCCAGCTGTTACTCTTGATGATATATATATATATATATATATATATATATATATATAAATATTTATTACAAACAACTTGCAGCACAGCAGTAACATAGGGAGACCAGCAGGGGGCAGCACCAGAAACACACAGCAGTAACATAGGGAGACCAGCAGGGGGCAGCACCAGAAACACACAGCAGTAACAGAGGGAGACCAGCAGGGGGCAGCACCAGAAACACACAGCAGTAACAGAGGGAGACCAGCAGGGGGCAGCACCAGAAACACACAGCAGTAACAGAGGGAGACCAGCAGGGGGCAGCACCAGAAACACACAGCAGGTACCTTGCTGGAGATTTATGGCTCTATCTTACAGTAAGAGTCTCCTTGTTGCCCGCAGCAGCCAATCACAGCTCAGCTTTCATTTCTCACATTGCTCTGGTAAAATGAGAGCTGGGCTGTGATTGGTTGCTATGGGAGCTCTGGTTGCTAGGGGCAGTGAGAAGCATCTTCCTATAGGACGGCAGGATAAATCTCCCCAATCTCTAATCCATCAATTCTCTTCATGGTCAGAAATAGGAAGAATTGTGGAGATTGGAGGAAGTAACTGCGGCTGTGATGGGTGCAGCGCCCCCTACAGGCTGACACATATAGGGGGAGATACATAGAGACTGGGACAGTGTGAACAGGCCCTTACCTTCATAGCAAACATAGTGATCGCTGTACAAGACACGAGAACCTGAGGAAGAGAGAAGAAATGTTATTAGTGCGGCTTCTTGGGGTTTCTATGGATCTAGCGGATCACTCACCTATGTAAGTTCTATATTGTGTGAGATTTGGGGGACACCAGGCTTGGGGGGGCGCAGAGGGCGGAGCATAGGGTGGGGGAGGGGAGGGGGAGATACTTACACTACAACTCCTACTCCAACTCTGAAGAATTCCGAGATCAGCGGCGCCTTATCATTCATGTATGTCATCATGTGTGGTGATGTCACTCTGTGATGTCATAAAGAAAGCAGACAGCCAATCAGATACCAGATCATTGCTAGGTGTAATTTGCATATGGAAAGATAGATAGATAGATAGATAGATAGATAGGAGATAGATAGATAGATAGGAGATAGATAGATAGATAGGAGATAGATAGATAGATAGATAGATAGATAGATAGATAGATAGATAGATAGATAGATAGGAGATAGATATAAGATAGATAGATAGATAGATAGATAGATAGATAGATAGATAGATAGGAGATAGATAGATAATAGATAGGAGATAGATAGATAGATAGATAGATAGATAGATAGATAGATAGATAGATAGATAGGAGATAGATAGATAGATAGATAGATAGGAGATAGATAGATAGGAGATAGATAGATAGATAGATAGATAGATAGGAGATAGATAGATAGATAGATAGATAGATAGATAGATAGATAGATAGGAGATAGATAGATAGATAGATAGGAGATAGATAGATAGATAGATAGATAGATAGATAGATAGATAGGAGATACATAGATAGATAGATAGATAGATAGATAGATAGATAGATAGGAGATAGATAGATAGATAGATAGATAGATAGGAGATAGATATAAGATAGATAGACAGATAGATAGGAGATAGATAGATAGATAATAGATAGATAATAGATAGATAGGAGATAGATAGGAGATAGATAGATAGATAGGAGATAGATAGATAGATAGGAGATAGATAGATAGACAGATAGATAGATAGATAGATAGATAGATAGATAGATAGATAGATAGATAGATAGGAGATAGATAGATAGATAGGAGATAGATAGATAGGAGATAGATAGATAGATAGATAGGAGATAGATATAAGATAGATAGACAGATAGATAGATAGATAGATAGATAGATAGATAGGAGATAGATAGATAGATAGGAGATAGATAGGAGATAGATAGGAGACGTCAGACATTACGTCTCGGGCCCGCGTCAGACACCCGGAAGCGGCTGGGAATCAGGCACCGTAGCGCCGCGATGAGGGACCCGCCGCTGGAACCGGGGAGGTGAGTGGACATCTTTTCCCTCGGCCACCTCCTTCCCGGTCCCAGCAAAAAAGTGCCCCCCCCCCCGCTGAAGTACCCCTTTAAAGTCCTTTTTTTTCCGCTTATACAGCTACTGCTGCAGCTGCCGCCGGTACATGTTGCTGCTGCTGCAGGAGCTGTATACAGCAGTTCAGGGAACCATATCAGCCCGATTGGGCTGATTGGTTCACTTTGAAGGAAATAATATTGAAAGTGGCCTTAACCCTTAGAGGACCAGGCCCAAAATGACCCAGTGGGCCGCGCAAATTTTAATTTTTGTGTTTTCGTTTTTCCCTCCTTCCCCTCTAAGAGCTCCAGCACTCTCAGTTTTCTATCTACAGGGCCATGTGGGGACTTGTTGTTTGTTACAGGAATAGTTGTACTTTGTAAAGGCGTCTTTCATTCTACCATAACATGATCGGGCAATTACGCACGCTACGGAATATTATATGTTTATTTATTTATCTTTATATGTTTTATTTATATAATGGGAAAGGGGGGTGATTTAAACTTTTATTTGGGGGAGGGGCTTTGGGGTATTTATAAAGACAGTTTTACTCTTTTTTTACACACATTTTAAGTCCCCTTGGGGGACTTTTACATACACTTATTACATTATCCACACTGATCATTGCTATGCCATAGGCATAGCATTGATCAGTGTGATAGGCCTGTGGCAGACTCAATCAGCATAGCGCCGATCGGACCGCACAGAGAAAGGTGAGAGACCTCCGGCGGTCCGTTAAAACGATCGGACTGCCCCTGTCACTTACACTTAAACTTAGGCGTTTAAGGGGTTAATGACACGGTGCAGCCTGTCATTAACGGTGAGGGCCGGGCTGCTCACTGCCCCCACCTCCTATGAAGTGCGCTCCACTCCGGAGCGCGTTTCATAGCCCAGGACGTACCAGTACACCCAGGGTCGTCTGGGGACAGTGACCCATGGCGTACCGGTGTGTGCTGGGTCCTCTAGGGGTTAAGTGAGAACAAATTTTATAACAGGGTCGATGTTTTCCTTGTAAAATACAAAATCAGGGGAGATAAATATTCTGCTGACAGTTATTGAGGTGTTTGGGATTACAAGGTTACAGGAGCGGGGGTTCCCTTCATAATGAGGGGAATCCCTGCTATAAAAGAGTGTTCCCTGCAGCAGAGACAGAGAGGCAGGAGCGGGCAGCTGTTTGAACTTGCCGCGCTGCCATTGCTTCTCCCCGCTGCAGAGAACAGCCCCTCCAGCCTGCCCCAGCTGCCGCTACCCATCTCCAGGCCACCGATGCTGAAGCATGGGAGCTGGCAGCCCAGAGAGGGGTCCAGGGAGCCGGGGCAGGCTGGAGGAGCTGTTCCCCATGGGTGTTCCCTTCCCGCTCCTGCCTCTCTGTCTCTGCTGCGGGGAACACCCATTTACATTGGGGATTCCCCTAATTATGAAGGGAATCCCCGCTCCTTTAAAGTAAGTAGTGATGCAAGATGCATCGCTCCTTACTGATAGTCTTTACATTTTCTGGGCCGGGCGCTCTGCATCTGACCTATGGAGTCAGGGCCGCCATCTGGGCAGTATTGGCAGTACTGCTGTCAGGGGCCCAGCCTATAATGTGGCCCGGTGATGCCTCTCACACTGCACTTGTGTTGGTAAGAAGAGATGTCCACAGTGTGTGCCTGTGCCGAGCCTGGGAGCTGCTGCAGAGTGAGGTTGATCCACAAAGGGGGGATGGATTAAGGGGCCCAGGATTTTAATTTAGTACAAAAAAGATCCCTGCTGCCTTCCAGGGGGCCCCGTTCTTTTACTGAACTGAAATCATGTTCCCTCCCCTCCCCCTGCACTCTCCCTGGACCGGCCTCAGGTCAGCAGCTCCCAGGTTGGGCACAGCTATAGTCCTGCCTGTGCACCCAGATGACAGGCAGGAAGATGCAGAGACAAGCAGCTGGGCCCCCTCCTCTCTCCTGGCCCCCTGTAGTGTGGTCCGCTCCCTCCTGTAGCTGTGTATAGACCTGTACAGCTCTGTAGTCGGTGCAGGAGGGGCTGGAGGCTGCACCATTCAGGCTGGAGCAGAAGGAGAGGAGACGTCACATGTGGATCCCCCTGGAGCTTCCTGTCCTGCATAAAAAGTGTGTGAGTGTATATATGTATTGTGCCTATCTGTGTGTGTTTGTGCATCCCTGTCATGTGTCTGTGTGTTAGTGCTATAGATATATTATACACTGTATGTAATCTGCATGTCTTTGTATCTCTGTACTGTGTGTGTGTGCATATTTGTGTATCTATGTGTGTATGGGCCTTTGTGTGTGTGTCTATTTTTCTGGTAGGTCTATAGATGTGTGTATAATATGTGCGCAAAAAATTCTATATACCAGCAGTCCTGCACATGTAACGGATTACAGCTTTGCATTTGGGGCAACCGATCCCTGATTCACCATTCGAGTGGCAGAGTCGCCCTTTAAGGTTTTGTGTGTGTGTGTGTGTGGGGGGGGGGGGGGTTGTGTCTGGAGGGACAGTGACATTAATAGTGTATCAGGCTAGCGGCAGGGATCGGCTGCCCTGTTCGCACAGCTATAATCCCTCACCTGTGCAGGTACCTGATCACATTCTGGAGGGCCCCATGTTGGATCAAGTGGAACCATTTTCCTGCAAAAGATCACCTGGGATGAAGGTGACGGATCAACCGCACTCACGTTGCAGGACATCTCCCCGTCATGCTACTAGATGAGGGTGGAGAATTTTTTCATGTCTTTTATAATCCTAGTATTGTTTGGTGACATATTATTTTTCTGGCTTTTGTTCTTCATTCTTTCTGGTGTACTTATAAACTTCTGTAACCCCTTCACGTCAGCCATATGGCTATATATGTTCCTGCTGCAGATGCCCTGTGCCGCAGGAATGTATATATACGTTCCTGACTGTGAAGGGGTTTTAATGTGTGCAGGGCTGTTTCAATGTGATCGGCCCTGCATACATTACTGTCCCCAGACCCGGGCATAAAGACAGGCAGCCGCGGTCACACTGCTGTCTGTCATTAACCCCCTTATACCCTGCAATTCATAGTGATTGCAGTGTTTAAGTTAGTCAGTGACAGGACAAGCACCTGTCACTGACTGATCGGGACCCCCGCAATATGGCTGCGGGGTTCCCGATCACTTGTATCGGCAAACAGGGGTAAGCCACTTACCTCTGTCCTGTCAGGTCGTCGCTCTGTGCATAGTGTCTGCTCTCAGGGACTTATATATACAATATAAAACGTGTGTAGAAAAAAAAAAGTTTTAAAACATAGTGAAAAAATATTCTTATAAAAATGCCCCAATGAACATTTATATTACCCCCTTTCCTATTCCTATACAAATAGAAATATTAAAAAAATACATAATACATATCGTAGCGTGCGGAATTGTCCAATCTATTAAACTATAACAATATTGTTCCCGCACAGTGAACAGCACCACGGGCCACAGCCAGGGGCGGATTAACTTTACCATAGACCCCAGGCTGTTCACCAAGCCTGGGGCCCCCCACCCCACTGTAACTATGGCAGCACTAGCCTGGCGTTCATAGTACAGTATAGATAATGTCATGATGTCCTGATTTGTGCAAAATTGCCATAAAAAAACAGCGATTTTTTTGCAAATCATGGCGGAAGTGTAGCCAGGAGACAGTACACCATTGAAAGTATAAGTCTGTTTGGGTGGTCATGGGGCCCCCCAGGAGCTCAGGGCCCCGGGCTGCCGCCCGAAACGCCCCTATTATGATCCACTACTGGCCACAGCAGTCACATTGATGATTATGTGTTGCAGGTTCAGGGGTTCTCTGGAAAAAAAATATTTATTAAATCAGCTGGTGTCAGAAAGTTATATAGATTTGTAAATTACTTCTACTTTAAAAAGAACAACTCATGTTTATCAGCACTTATGAGCTGCTGTATGTCCTGCAGGAAGTGGTTTAGACACACTGCTCCATGCTGCCACCTCTGTCCATGTCAGGAACTATCCAGAGCAGCAGCAAATCCCCATAGGAAACCTTTCCTGCTCTGGACAGTTCCTGACATGGACAGAGGTGGCAGCAGAGAGCCTGAAGTTTTGGCTGTCCAGGCATGATGGGAATTGTGGGATTGTAACAGCTGGAGGGCAAAAGGTTCCCCTTCCCTGACCTAAAAGTTTTATGAAAATGATAAGACGGTGACGGTGACAGATCATTTTATTGGCCGTTCTCTGGAAGCAATAAGGAACTTCTGATGGGCTGATAACTTATATAGATGGTTTCAGCCGACAGGAAGGAGGACTCCATGTTCATACACATCAGCACATTCTCATAGATCTATAAATCATCAGCTGCAGAGAAATACAATAGTGTCATGAGAAAAGACTTGAAACTAGACGTTTACTTGCGCCCGCGTTTCGACATTATTTGTCATGTACCACCTGTTTGCCCACCAGTGTCGGGTGACCCATCCTATGACGGTGACACGAGCCCCAGGCCTTGTTACCTGAGTTAAGCAAGATGGCCAATTTACCTGGTTACACCTGCGCTGCAAGATAGAGTATGTAGGCTTCTACCAACTTTGCTCTATCCGGATCAGTTCCTCTTGTTATCAGGATACTGTCCTGCACTTTTAGACTTGTTCTCGGCGTGGGTTGGGGTGTTCTCTGACTTGTCCTCTCCCTTGGGTAGCTTAGCAATGCATAGTGTGTAGAAGAAACTGGTGTCTGCGTCTCCCATGTGCATCTGCTCACTACCACACCTCAGACTACACTACTGACTAGTTCTGGAGTGGGGACCTGGCTTTGCCAGGGTCCAGCTGGACCACAGCAGGGACCAACTTGTCTTGCGTCTTGCACAGGAACCTTACTAAGAGTGGGTGTATACTTCCTCTCCCCATGTGACAACTTCCTACAGGAGGTGTAATGTCCCCTGTGAGTGGTGGAGAAAAAAACATAGAAAGAAAGGAGCTTAGACATAGGTAGAGAAGAAGAGAAGGTCCTCATTGGTGTACAGATTACAACAAACAATATAATAGCGGCAAAACTTAGGTACTACTTCATTACCACAGTTACTTGAAGTACAAACTTTTTTGATGGGTGGAACATACTAGCAACATCCTCGGTGGGACACCACAAGCTTGCTTCACAGCCTGGTACCCCGGCAGGGTGTATTTGTGCCAAGGTCCAGGCTGTGGGGGCGTTAAAGTACACCCGTGGTTGTCAAGGGGTTAATATCACTTCTTTTTTTTTTGGGGGGGGGGGGGGGGCGTTGGCTACAGGTCCCCTTTAAGACAGTTGGTAACTATATTGAGACCTGGTCAAGGATGTCCACTTTGATTTGCCAGAATTTAAAATAATTGTTCTTTTGTAATTTTTTCTTTCTTTCAGGTTGGGCAACAT
Source organism: Dendropsophus ebraccatus (assembly GCF_027789765.1). Lineage (NCBI taxonomy): Eukaryota > Metazoa > Chordata > Amphibia > Anura > Hylidae > Dendropsophus > Dendropsophus ebraccatus. The sequence continues at coordinate 10,461,608 of NC_091467.1, forward strand.
CTTCTCATCTTCAGCTGCTCAGCAAGGTTACAGAATCCTAATGAAATCTGTCATAGAAGAGACTGCAACAGCAAACGGGGCCGACTGTATAGTAATAGGTATTGAGCAAGATGTCCAGCAGCACATGTGGAGTTTAAACTTGTATTCATGTGTGATGGATGGATAAAGGAAACATGGAGGCATTTTTCTATCTTGAGTCCATCAAGGAAAATATTTTCTTTGCAACCAGTTTTACCAACAGTGTCTCTACAGACAAATATCCAAAAGCAAGGGTGCAGTATTAAAGGGGTATTCCAGAGAAAAAATGGGGTCAGAAAGGTATATAGCAGGCATGGGGAACCTCCTGCCCTCCAGCTGTTGCATAACTACCATTCCCACCATGTCTGGACAGCCAAAGCAAAGCTTTGGCTGTCCAGGCATGATGGGAATGGTAGTTTTGCAACAGCTAGAGGGCATAAGGTTTCCCATCCCTGGTATACAGGTTCGTAAATAATTTCTATTTAAAAATCCAGTACTTATCAGCTGCTGTATGTCCTGCAGGAAGTGGTGCTTTCTTTCCAGTCTGCTGCCACCTCTGTCCATGTCAGGAACTGTCCAGAGCAGTAGCAAATCCCCATAGAAAACCTCTCCTGCTTTAGACAGTTCCTGACATGGACAATGGTGATAGCAGAGAACACTGTGTCAGACTAGAAAGAATAAACCACTTCCTGTAGGACATACAGCAGCTGACAAGTACGGGAAGACTAAAGATTTTTTTAAGGGGGTTATCCAGTGAATTATTTTTTCTTTCAAATCAACGGGTTTCAGAAAGTTATAGAGATTTGCAATTTACTTCTATTTAAAAATCTCATCTTCCTATAATTATCAGCTGCTGTAGGTTCTGCAGGAAATGTTGTTTTCTTTCCAGTCTGACACAGTGCTCTCTGCTGCCACCTCTGTCCATGTCAGGAACTGTCCCGAGCAGGAAAGGTTTTCTATTGGGATTTACTCCTGCTCTGGACAGTTCCTGACATGGACAGAGGTGGCAGCAGAGAGCACTGTGTCAGACTGGAGAGAATACACCACTTCCTCCAGGACATACAGCAGCTGATAAGTATGGAAAGACTTTTAAATAGAAGTAAATTAAAAAAAAAAACATTTTACCTTTCTGACACCAGTTGATTTAAAAGCAAAAGATTTTCACTGGAGTACCCCTTTAAATAGAATTCATTTACAAATTTGCATTACTTTTCGCACCAGTTAATTTGAAAATATTGATTTTCTTGCCAGTGTACCCATTTAAACATGTAAACTGCAATTGGACAGTGGGACACAGTACTGACACTCTTATTGAGCTGTGTCCATAATATGTAGGGATGAGCAATTGGTTAGGGTCGGCTGGCAGGTTGTCAGGCTGCTAGTTTTGATGTCCGTGCTGCTCCTTCTAGCCCTGGGAAGGCCTTTGGGCTTTTTTGGATTGGTGGGTGTGAATCAATTACCCTACACCCTACACGCTGTTTTTTTTTCCTGATGTGCAGACTAATATGGTGCACCATCCTAGGACAGTATTTCATTATAGATTAGCACAACTCGAGCATGCTTGGGCCCATCCGAACCTGAGCGTGCAGTATCTGGCTGAAGAAGTTGGATGGCGCCCTAGGGAGTTCTGGGAAACATGGATACAGTCTATGGCCTATGTTTGTATCCATGTTTTCCAGGGCTCTTTAGGGCTGCATCCAACTTCTTAAGCCATCGCTAACCGAATGCAGCACGCTCAGGTATGGATGGACTTGCACTAATCTCTATGACACATGTATAACAAATAACTGTGCAACCCGGAATAAATTCCCTTTACTGCCTGATTCGTATTACTCCTCACACACTTACTATCCTATAATCTCTCTACACACAAACAGCAAATAGCCCTGCAAATTACTCCCAAATGCTTTGATCGCCTTTAAACCATATTGGTATTTTAATTGAAGCCGTATGTAAAATTCTTGAAAGCCAAGCCATCCTTCTATGGGCTCCGGAATGGTTTCCAGAGGTCATTTGTACCCAGTAATATGTATCCCCTGCAATCTTACTGTATCTTCACCTTCATGTTCTCCGGGCTACACTAACACTCACTAATATGGTGCTGACCACAGTGACCTCAATCAGTACGCAATTCTGTAATATACAGGTCCATGTATAACTATATAGGAAGTGTACCTGTCAGGAGATATTAAAAAAACAAAACAAAAAACAGCAAATACATAGTTAACGCTTGCCTTATGTATGATGTCCATTTTTATTTTAATTTCACCCTGATTTACCATTATTTATTGGTAATGATAGGGCCCATTTAAGGGTATATATTTTTTATATTTGTTGCAGTATATGTTTTTGTATGTCTTATGTCTAATACTAGAATTTCAGAACCTACATGGTTTAAGTATATTAAAGGGGCACTATCAGCAGGTAAGACAAATCCAACCTGCTGATAGCCCCCTATTGTGCACCTTCATCCACAGGGCTGTTTCTGTGCTGTCAGCAATGTAATCCTCAGGCTGGAGCACCGTTAGGAGCACTACCCTGCCCCCAAAGCGCAAGCCATCCTGCCCGCTCCATTGATTATCATTGGAAGGAGTGTCCTGGCTCGTGGGATGTGTCACGGCCGCGGCGGCGTCCCGTGTTTCGGGCCGCCGCCGCGACCTCCTCCTGCCCCATGCAGCCGCTGGGGTCCTTGTGCAGGGACCCGGCGCTGCTGCTAGTTCGGCCCCTGGGGGCGCCTCACCTCTCCTCCGCTCCTGTCTCTCACTGTGCCGGCCGGCGCGCGCGTCCCCGCCTCCTAGGGCGCGCGCGTGCCGGCTGTCTCAGATTTAAAGGGGCAGTGCGCTCCTAATTGGTCCACATGACTTGCCTGATGCCTCCATCTGCAGGCAAGAAAGAGAGGGAGGCCAAACGGGGGTGGGGGGGGGGGGGGGTACTGTCACGGCTGCGGCGGCGTCCCGTGTTCCGGGCTGCCGCCGCGACCTCCTCCTGCCCCATGCAGCCGCTGGGGTCCTTGTGCAGGGACCCGGCGCTGCTGCTAGTTCGGCCCCTGGGGGCGCCTCACCTCTCCTCCGCTCCTGTCTCTCACTGTGCCGGCCGGCGCGCGCGTCCCCGCCTCCTAGGGCGCGCGCGTGCCGGCTGTCTCAGATTTGAAGGGGCAGTGCGCTCCTAATTGGTCCACATGTCAATCACTCCCCTATAAGTTCCAGCCCTGCCCCACTACAGGTGTTGGAGCCTCTACATGCTTCCCATAGCGTTTGGCCCAGCCCCCTGTTGTTCCTGATTCCTATCCGCTACCTGGTCCCTAGTCCTTGTTCCTGATACCTATCCGCTACCTGGTCCCTAGTCCTTGTTCCTGGTTCCTGCTCCCCTGTCACTCCATTGCTCCTGTGTTCAGCCTGTCACCTGCGGTTACGTCTACAGACCTCTGCCAGCACCATCTCCTGCCTACTGCTCCTGCCACGCCTCGCCTGCCGTCGCTAGCAACCAAGCCAGGGGTAGCGACCTGGGGGTCGCCTGCCGCAGCAAGTCCATCCCGCTTGCGGCGGGCTCTGGTGAAAACCAGCAGCCCCTTAGACTCCGCTCCCTGGTGAGGTTAGTGCCATCGCTGGTGATGGTCCAGTGGATCCACTACTCCAGGCGTTACAGTAGGCTCCAACCATGGATCCCGGCGAGGTGCCTGATATCCGTGACATAGCCCGAGTGGTCGCCCAACAGGCGCAACAAATCCAGCAACAGTCGCAGCAGATCCAGCAACTCACTGCCGCCTTACAGCAGCATACTACAGCCCAGCGCTCACCACCTCCTGCTGCTTTTTCTACACTTCGACTGGCTCTCCCAAGTAAATACTCTGGTGACTCCAAGTTGTGCAGAGGATTCCTGACCCAATGCACCATGCATATCGAACTTCTAAGCAGTCAGTTTGCCACCGAGCGCTCTAAAGTGGCTTTCATCATCAGCCTATTGGAAGGTAGAGCTCTGGCCTGGGCCACACCACTGTGGGACCGTGATGATCCTGTGGCTGCTAATCTCCGAATTTTCCTGGATGAGTTCCGCTCTGTCTTTGAGGAACCTGCCCGTGCGTCTTCGGCTGAGACTGCTCTCCTCAACCTATCCCAAGGAACTTCCTCTGTTGGTGACTACGCCATCCAGTTCCGCACCCTGGCGGCAGAATTAGACTGGAATGAGGCCGCTCTAATAGCCACCTTCAAGAAGGGCCTGTCCAGTCGGGTGAGAGACGTGCTTTCCGCCCGAGACCTACCTACCTCCCTGAACGAACTCATCCTACTGGCCAACAGGGTCGATACTCGTTTTTCTGAGAGAGAGGAGGAGGTCTGGCATGAACGGCGACTAAGCCTGTCCCGTCGCCATCACCAGCTGGCGCCGGTCTTCCAGAATCCTGACGTTCCGGTGTCCCAGTCGACTCCTGAGATTCGTATGCAGGTGGAACGGGCTCACCTGACGCCTGATGAAAGAATTCGTCGTCTGGAGCTGAATCTCTGCCTCTACTGCGGTGGTTCGGATCACTTTCGGCTGAGATGTCCCCAACGTCCTCAAGCGTCCGGGAAACTCCAGCACCTAGGTCCGGTGGGAGAGGTCTCCCTAAGTGTGAATGCCACCTCTCCGAAGTTGTCTGTGCCAGTCTCCATCCAGACACCCTCAGGAAAAACTCACCAGACTACTGCCTTTCTCGATTCTGGGTCAGCAGGCAATTTTATTGCAGCTACATTGGTCCAGAGATGGCGGCTACCCGTGACCCCACTAGCCAGACCCCTGACTATCTCCTCGGTCACGGGCGAGATTCTTACCCACCATGTGCACTACCAGACCGCACCTCTAGTCCTCCAGGTGGGCACTTCACATCTGGAGAAGATCTCCTTCTACGTCCTGCCCCATTCTTCTTCCACCATCCTCCTGGGACTCCCTTGGCTGCAATTACATGCCCCTAAACTGGACTGGAGAACCGGGAAGATTCTTAGTTGGGGTCAGGACTGTTCCAACCAGTGTCTGAGGTCACCTCAGCCCAAGTACTCTATGTTGTCACCCGAGCCCGCCAAGCCTTTATCCGGCCTACCGGCGGAATACCAAGACTTGCCTGATGCCTCCATCTGCAGGCAAGAAAGAGAGGGAGGCCAAACGGGGGGGGGGGGGGGGGGGGGGGGGGGGTACTGTCACGGCTGCGGCGGCGTCCCGTGTTCCGGGCTGCCGCCGCGACCTCCTCCTGCCCCATGCAGCCGCTGGGGTCCTTGTGCAGGGACCCGGCGCTGCTGCTAGTTCGGCCCCTGGGGGCGCCTCACCTCTCCTCCGCTCCTGTCTCTCACTGTGCCGGCCGGCGCGCGCGTCCCCGCCTCCTAGGGCGCGCGCGCGCCGGCTGTCTCAGATTTATAGGGGCAGTGCGCTCCTAATTGGTCCACATGTCAATCACTCCCCTATAAGTTCCAGCCCTGCCCCACTACAGGTGTTGGAGCCTCTACATGCTTCCCATAGCGTTTGGCCCAGCCCCCTGTTGTTCCTGATTCCTATCCGCTACCTGGTCCCTAGTCCTTGTTCCTGATACCTATCCGCTACCTGGTCCCTAGTCCTTGTTCCTGATTCCTGTCCGCTACCTGGTCCCTAGTCCTTGTTCCTGATTCCTGTCCGCTACCTGGTCCCTAGTCCTCGTTCCTGGTTCCTGCTCCTCTGTTACACTATTGCTCCTGTGTTCAGCCTGTCACCTGCGGTTACGTCTACAGACCTCTGCCAGCACCATCTCCTGCCTACTGCTCCTGCCACGCCTCGCCTGCCGTCGCTAGCAACCAAGCCAGGGGTAGCGACCTGGGGGTCGCCTGCCTCAGCAAGTCCATCCCGCCTTGCGGCGGGCTCTGGTGAAAACCAGCGGCCCCTTAGACTCCGCTCCCTGGTGAGGTTAGTGCCATCGCTGGTGACGGTCCAGTGGATCCACTACTCCAGGCGTTACAGGATGAGGGCATGGCAGTGCTCCGGACCAAGGATTAGGCTTACAACGTCACGGGAATGGTGCAGAGGAGGAATGTAAGAGATATAGCTTCATCTTCAGCACCCCGTGCGCAATAGGGAGGAATGATGGAATAAAGAGTTCTAAGAAAAGATGCCCCAGATCTGTTACTTCTTTGGAAAATCTTTCACAGTCTTCATTGCAACCATACAATGTATTAAGCCTAAACAGGTGAAGTTATAGGATTATTGCCATGTTGTTATCCAGGTAAAATATATTTGTACAGTTTTAGAGCAGAGAGAAGAGTACAACATTTACAGGATATGTCACCAATGCACCTGTACATGGGGGAGGGATACATCACTAATAAAAGCTAAAGCAATAAATCTGATGGAGGGGCAGTAGACTACGGAGTTCTGAGATAGGTCTGTGTAATGGGGTATAAATCCCGGTGTCAGATACCTCGCATATAGCTGGAAAGTCATTCTGATCTCGAATTGCCAGAATCATTTCTTTATTTTTAGGTATTCAATGCAGTGTAGCTATGTTGTTAACCCAACTCCTATTAAAGTTGATGGGAGTTACACAAAAGGCATAAAGCAGCCCAGCCATCTGTTCTCGGCTTCCTAACCACATCTGGCCACCATAGAAGGTCGTGTGTGTGTGTGTTTGTGGGGGTGGGGGGGGGTCCTCTTGATTTTCAGATGGGTGGGGAACCTGCATCTATCAGACTTTTATGGCATATTGTGTGGATATGCTATAGATGTTTCAGATCACAATACACTATAAAGGGTAACTAGAAGAATCTCACTCACTGATATATCCTTATAGTGAATAGGGCGCTGAGGATGAAGGTAAGTTTCTAACTTTCATCCTCGGCGCCGTTTCCATGCTATTAGCAATTTAATCCTCAGGCTAATTAGGCATTTTGGTGCAGAGGGGTATGGTCTGCATAGCGGGGTCTACAGCCCTGGACTCTGACCCAGGAAGTCTCCCTCACCTTCCAAATCATGGCAGATCCACTTTAGGCTGGGGCTTGCATCAGGGGACAGGTAATCTCTCCATAGCTGTAACCCCTCCTTCCCCGGACAGAGAGTGCTGCATGTATATGCCCACACCTGCCCTGCTCATTCCCAGGGCTGTATTAACAGCTGCTTCTGCCCTAGGCACTAAACCTGAAGACGCCCTATCTTCACTCACCAATTAGCATCATGAAGAAATGGGAGCGTGACATCGGCCACATGCATTTCTCCACATGGTTTTTCATGGTAGGTAGTAGCTCCAGGCGTCACATTTAACACCACCACACCAGATCTGACCAATATTACCATGCCCCCCTGTCCCGTCCCCCCCACCCCTCGGAAAAACACCAGGTTTACTGGCAAGTTTGAACGGGAGGTGGGAGACTAAAAAAAATAAAAAGTTGTTTCCCCCCTGCTCTTTGGTGCTGCCCCCCTACAAGGACCACAGGTGCCTAGTGGTAAATACGACCCTGCTCATTCCTTCATGCCCCCTGCAGTCTCTGTCAGTCCTTGTGTTTCCCATCCTCTCCATTCCTGCTATAATGTGCCTGCACTTACACTCAGCTATACACACTGCTGCTATAATGTGCTTGCACTCTCACTCAGCTATACACACTGCTGCTATAATGTGCCTGCACTCACACTCAGCTATACACACTGCTGCTATAATGTGCCTGCACTCACACTCAGCTATACACACTGCTGTATAAAAAGGTTTATGTCACTGTCCTCCTGCACAGCTCTGATTCCCACTTCCTGATTGGTCCATGCTGAACACACACCCCTTCCCCATTGTGATCATGTGACCACACAGACCTCTGACAGCATTATGGGGATCTGCAGCTCCATCCTGTATCTACAAACTGCTGTTTTTCATTCTTATGCACTTACTATACAATATACTCCACAGTAGCTTATAATATTACATATCCAGCTTTCTAAATGTTTGTTTCATTTGTTGTAAATGTTATTTAGAATAAAAAAAATCATTATTTTTGGGGTGTGGAACCAATTGTCTGCATTTCTATGATTTCTTACGGGAAAATTTGCTTTGGTTTAAGAGTGGATTTGGATTACAAGCGCGGTCCCGGAACGAATTATGCTCGTAATCCAAGGCACCACTGTACCTAACTTTGCAGGGAAAGATTCTGTATAACTTGTAACATGTTGATAGAAATCCCTGCTCATTCTGTGATAAGGAGTCCAGTGGGCGGAGTCATGCAATGGACTGGACTCTTTAGCATGGAAACATCAGAGATTTTAATCAATAAACTCCAATTATATTTAACCTTTTCCCATAAAGATACAGTGGTGCCTTGGATTACGAGCATAATTCGTTCTGGGACCGTGCTTGGAATCCAAATCCACTCTTATACCAAAGCAAATTTTCCCATAAGAAATCATAGAAATGCAGACAATTGGTTCTACAATTCAAAAGTGATTCATTATTCTGAATAACATGTAAAACAGATGAAACAAACATTCAGAAACAGCAGAATATGTGATGATATAAATTACTGTACAGTAATGGAGAGGATGGGAAACACAAGGACTGACAGAGACTGCAGGGGGCAGGAAGGAATGAGCAGGACGGATGTGGGCACATACATGCAGCGCTCTCTGTCCAGGGAGAGAGGGGTTACAGCTATGGAGAGATTACCTCCACAGTCCTGTCCCCTGATGTAAGCCCCAGCCTGAAGTGGATCTGTTATGATTTGGAAGGTGAGGGAGACTTCCTGGGTCAGAGTACAGTGCTGTAGACCCCGCTATGCAGACAATGCCCCTCCCCCACTCCCCCTCCCACCCAGTACAGGGAGCTCTTACACCAAAGCAATGCTCTTATACCAAGTCACAATTTTGAAAAACTGTGAGCTCTTAAACCAAAACGCTCTTAAACCAAGTTACTCTTAAACCAAGGTACCACTGTATATATATATATATATATATATATATATATATATATCTCAATCCGCTCAGCCCCTATAGGGAGCATTTTCATGGTGACGGGTTCCCTTTAAGACCTGCTCTGCTTTACAATTGTTAAAGGGTTAAATTTAAGGAACATACATTTTCCTGGTAAAAACAAGGTACTCTTTAGCTTTGTAGTCTAGAAAACAGAAAGGTTATGAATACTTGGAATGATGAAACCGAAAACAAAACAGTGTGGTCCTAAAGCCGAAAATTAGCCCCAATCTTAAAGGGTTTAGAGGAACAGAAAGCATTCAGTGGGACAAATACCCAGTAATCAGGGACAGCTGGGAGGGGGGCACCGGACCAGCAGATACGCACATACGCCAGCTGAATAATATTGTTCTTGTTATATTACCCTGAGCCATCTTAACATTTTCAACTTCAATTAATAAACTTCAACTGAGTAACAAGGAGCAGATGTTTCTTCGTACGCACTCAGTTTATTTTACATAGTTGGTGAAAGCAAAAAAAAAAAAAAAGTTAAAGGGGTTATCCAGTGAAAATCTTTTTCTTTCAAATCAACTGGTATCAGAAAATTAAATAGATTTGTAATTTTACTTCTATTAAAAAATCTGAAGTCTTCCCATACTTATCAGCTGCTGTATGTCCTGCAGGAAATGTTGTTTTATTTTCAGTCTGACACAGTGCTCTCTGCTGACATCTCTGGCCGACACAGGAACCGTCCAGAGAAGGAAAGGTTTTCTATGGGGATTCATAAAAAACTGAGAGAGTTCCTGTCTTGGCCAGAGGTGTCAGTAGAGAGCAGTGTGTCAGACTGAGAATAAAACGTTTCCTGCAGGACATACAGAAGCTAATAAGTATGGGAAGACTTAAGATTTTTTTATAGAAGTAAATTACAAATCTATATAACTTTCTGATGCTGCGTTTACACGTAACGATTATCGTGCAAATTTGCGCGATAACGATCGAATTCGAACGATAATCGTACGTGTAGACGCAGCGAACGATCAAACGACGAGCGAGAAATCGTTCATTTTGATCTTTGAACAAGGTCTCAAATCGTCATTGATCGTTCACAAAAAATTCGCAGATCGTTCTGTGTGAACAGTCGTTTGCCGATTTAACCGATGTGTGAGATAGGCTTAAGCGATCGCAAAACGAATATATCGTACCGTCTAAACGCTGATCGTTATGAAAAAAAAATCGTTACTTCAACATCGTTAATCGTACGATCGTGCCAATTACCGTTTCGTGTAAACGCAGCATGACACCAGTTGATTTGAATGAAAAAGATTGTCGCTGGACAACCCCTTTAAATCTGCAACATGGACACAGGCAATTTACAGAATATGTCGCCCCTTGGAATTACCCAGCCGCGTGGTGGAGTCTGTGCTATGGTATAGGGAGCCGCACAAAAAGATTACGTCCAATATCAGAAAAAAAAGACTCCGGAACACCTGCACTCACAGCGTTTCATAGATGTGATAAACCAAGAATAAGATCCCTGCAAGTTTACTTAAAGGGGTGTTAAAGGGGTAGTGCACCAAAAATTTTTTTCTTTCAAATCAACTGCTGCCATGAAGTGCCAGAGATTTGTAATTTACTTCTATTAAAAAATCTCAAGCCTTCCAGTACTTATCAGCTGCTGTGTGTCCAGCAGGAAGTGGTGTTTTCTTTCCTGTCTGACACAGTGCTCTCTGTTGCCTCCTCTGTCCATGTCAGGAACTGTCCAGAGCAGGAGCAAATCCCCATAGAAAACCTCTCCTGCTCTCCAGACTGGAAATAATACCACTTCCTGCTGGGCATACAGCAGCTGATAAGTACTGGAAGGCTTGAGATTTTTTAATAGAAGTAAATTACAAATCTCTGGCACTTCATGGCAGCAGTTGATTTGAAAGAAAAAAATTTTTGGTGCACTACCCCTTTAAAGGGATCAAATAATATATACTTTTTTTTCATAATGCTCGAAATCAAAGATGGCGGCGGTGACGTGATAAGATTAAACTGAGGAGTGTCGCCTATTTTTGTGTTTAGTACAATAACATACATTAGAAAAATGCTTTTAATAAGTCGGCTAATTCCTTTAAAGGAGTCCTCTGGTGAAAAAAAATTGTTTATAGATCAACTGGTGTCAAAAAGTTATAAAGATTTATAAATAACTTCTATTTAAAAATCTCCAGTCTTCCAGTACTTATCAGCTGCTGTATGTCCTTCAGGAAGTTTTGTATTCTTTCCAGTCTGACACAGTGCTCTCTGCTGCCACCTCTGTCCATGTCAGGAACTGTCCAGAGCAGCAGCAAATCTCCTAGAAAACCTCTTTTGAACAGAACAGTGCAGATATTTATTGTTATTAATAATAATATTTATTATATCCGGAGCGCTATACTAGCAATAAGGGTTATTATATAGAATATTACAAAATCAAAATACATGACATGAATAAGGTAAATGGCAGAATGGTCCATAGGGAGAGAGGACCCAGCCCGCGAGGGGTTACACTCTACAGGGTAAGACAGTAAGTAAGGGGCGGCCGGTCACAGTTGTACCGTTATTGTAGGTTGTAGCCAAGTACATGGAGATGGGTTTTCCGGTTACTTTTGAAGGTCTTGATGGTAGATGAGAGCCGGATGTCTCAGGGTGGAGAGTTCCAGAGTATGGAGGGGGCTCGAGGCTGTTGTGTAAGGGACAATGAGGGAGGATAAGAGGAGGTCATTGGAGGATTGGATGCTGAGTGAGGGACGGTAGCGGGATATATGGTCAGAGATACGGAGGGGACAGGGTGTGGACGGCCTTGTATGTCACGGTCAATGATTAAAAATGAATACGTTGGGCAATGGGAGCCAGTGATGGGATTGGCAGAGCATGGGAGAGGTGGAGTAGCCGGACAGCAGAGTTAACAATAGACTGGAGGGGTGCAAGGCAGTTAGATGGAGGCCAGAGAGGAGAGTGTTAGATGGAGGCCAGAGAGGAGGGTGTTAGATGGAGGCCAGAGAGGAGGGTGTTAGATGGAGGCCAGAGAGGAGGATGTTAGATGGAGGCCAGAGAGGAGGATGTTAGATGGAGGCCAGAGAGGAGGATGTTAGATGGAGGCCAGAGAGGAGGATGTTAGATGGAGGCCAGAGAGGAGGATGTTAGATGGAGGCCAGAGAGGAGGATGTTAGATGGAGGCCAGAGAGGAGAATGTTAGATGGAGGCCAGAAAGGAGGGTGTTAGATGGAGGCCAGAGAGGAGGATGTTAGATGGAGGCCAGAGAGGAGGATGTTAGATGGAGGCCAGAGAGGAGGATGTTAGATGGAGGCCAGAGAGGAGGATGTTAGATGGAGGCCAAAGAGGAGGATGTTAGATGGAGGCCAGAGAGGAGGGTGTTAGATGGAGGCCAGAGAGGAGGGTGTTAGATGGAGGCCAAAGAGGAGGATGTTAGATGGAGGCCAGAGAGGAGGGTGTTAGATGGAGGCCAAAGAGGAGGATGTTAGATGGAGGCCAGAGAGGAGGGTGTTAGATGGAGGCCAGAGAGGAGGGTGTTAGATGGAGGCCAGAGAGGAGGATGTTAGATGGAGGCCAGAGAGGAGGATGTTAGATGGAGGCCAGAGAGGAGGATGTTAGATGGAGTACAGAGAGAAGGATGTTAATTGGAGGCCAGAGAGGAGGATGTTAGATGGAGGCCAGAGAGGAGGGTGTTAGATGGAGGCCAGAGAGGAGGGTGTTAGATGGAGGCCAGAGAGGAGGATGTTAGATGGAGGCCAGAGAGGAGGATGTTAGATGGAGGCCAGAGAGGAGGATGTTACAGGCGTCAAAGCAGAAGATAATGAGAGCATGGACCAGCAGTTTAGTCAGGGACAAAAGAGCCGATTTAGGAAATGTTTTTGAGCTGGAGGCAGCAGGAGGTGGTCAGGAGGTGGTCGGGGTTGTGGTTTAAATAAAAAGACAGAATCACAGGTGACCCCAAAGCAGCGGACTTGGGGGACAGGGGACAGAGTGCAGCCATGGACTGGGATGGACAGATTAGATGGTGCCAGATGGAGGTAGGATGATTCCTTCGGTTTTGTCCGTGTACAAAACATTTACATGGATATTTGTTCCAGTTTTGCGTTATCTCTTCACTTCAAAGACGCAGATAAAAATATCCCAGACTGTCCAGGCCGAGATTGCGCAATGATGATCAACATATTATGACATTTTGTTTTTTGAAATTTTACAAATTTGAAATTTATGATGAATATTTGGATTCTGGACAGTGTATCCGACCTCCCGACAATGTGCACCGGTGATGGAGTCAGTCAGGCCTATTGTGCCCTCTTCTGGATTGAGGAACAAATTACATCCGGATCAATGTGCTGAATCTCCGTAACACGATGGATTTCAGTGTTTTCACGTAGAATTCTGACAATTAGGTCAAATACTTTTTTTTATTTTATTTTTTTTAATTATCCTGAGAAATGCAGATTTTATTTTGTGTTCACTGGACATGATGACTAAACATTAAAGGCTGTCTATCAGAGATCAGGAAATGTATTCTGCACCGTCAGGTACAAATTTCACAAAATTTTTTTTGAATTTTAAGAATCCAAACTTTTTGTGATTCATTTCAGATTTTTTCCCCTGGTCCCGTACACAGAGCAGTCTCACACAGTCTCTGGAAAGGGCGCTCAGTAACTGTCCCATATGCTTAATGTACTGTACATGAGCGGGGACTCCTGCCTTTGATAGGAGTCCCTGCTCTTATACATTATGGGAAATTTCAGGGAAATCAGGGCACCTCCAAATATGAACTGAGATCTAAATCTGAAATGAATCTTGGCAGGCAGATACAGACAGGTCCTAGAACCAGAACTGAACTGAAATTGATATCTAATCTCCACCATGTGCCCAGGTCATTTACCCCTGATGAAGCTGCATGTATTGTGGTGAAACATGTTGGAGGCATTGCTAACATTATTAACTAGCAGCATTTAATGACTCCATTAGCAAGGCTCGCAGGACTTTTTAGGACACTGGTTCCCTACTGTAATTATTGGCATATTTACAACCATAGGGAGAGATGGTAAATACTGCCAGACATATCCGGTAACGCTTATCTACGAGGATAACAAGAGATCCAGACGTTTGGCTGATCTCATGCACATACAATAGTTGTAGGATACGATTTTAGGTTGATGTGATGTCTGCACGAATAGCGCCACACAGTGCAGCATTACGCAATGTATATAAATCATGTCGGCCACATCATATTATAAATTAGAATCAATACTGTCTTCACTTCTAATTACTAATAGAGATAGGTCAGTATGTGTAAGGTGCTTTAAAGGGACACTCCATTGATTTTTTTTCTTTCAAATTAACTGGTGTCAGAAAGTTGTACAGATTTGTAATTTACTTTTATAAAAATAAAAAAAAACTCCAGTCTTCTATTACTTATCAGCTGCTGTATGTCCTGCAGGAAGTGGTGTATTCTCTCCAGTCGGACACAGTGCCCTCTGCTGCCACCTCTGTCCAGAGCAGGAGAGGTTTTCTATAGGGATTTGCTTCTGTTCTTGACAGTTCCTAACATGGACAGAGGTGGCAGCAGAGAGCACTGTATCAGACTGGAAAGAATACACCACTTCCTGCAGGACATACAGCAGCTGATAAGTAATTGAAGACTGAATAATTTTTTTTTTTTTAAATAAAAGTAAATTAAAAATCTATATAAATTTCTGACACCAGTTGATTTGAAAAAAAAACCCCAAAACACTGAAGTTCCCCTTTAAAGCACCTTAGAGCCTGCACACATACTCACCTATCTCTATTAGTAACTAGAAGTAAAGACAGTATTGATTCTAATTTATAATATGATGTGGCCGACATGATTTATATACATTGAGTAATGCTGCATTGAGTGGCGCTATTCGTGCAGACATCACATCAACTTAAAATCGTATCCTACAACTATCGTATGTGCATGAGATCAGCCAAACGCCTGGATATAAACAGGTTATCCCCATAGATAAGCGTTACCAGATATGTCTGGCAGTGTTTATCTCAGTCTCTTTATGCTTGTAAGTATGCCAATAAATACAGTAGGGAACAAGTGTCCTAAAAAGTCCTGTGACTGGAAAGAGTACACCACTTCCTGCAGGACATACACCAGCTGATAAGTACTGGAAGACTGGAGATTTAACTGGAGATATAACTTTCTGACAAAAATTGATTTGACATTTTCTGGGGGTGAACTACCCCTTTAACAGCGGCATAACACCCTACAGTCTATGGTTACCTACAGTCATGAGTAAGGATACAGCATCAGAAAAACATTGGCGTCAGTTTGAGGAGGCCGTGAATTTGTTTCTAGAGTTAGTTAAATATAGTTAAATATAAAAAGAAAAATTTTTTGCATTTCATGGCTGGCCCACGTGACATTTTAACACATAAGGCTGGGTTCACACTGCATTTTTAGCATACGTTTAACGGATCCGTTTTTTTAATGGACAAAAAAAGTTGTGTCAGCAACGTTTTTTGTGTCCGTCAAAAAAAAAAAAAAAAAACGGATCCGTTTTGATCTGTTTTTTTTTTTTTTATAATGGAATTCAATGGAAAAAATGCATCCGTTTTTTCAATCCGTTTTTCATCCGTTTTTAAAAAAAACAAAAAAAAAACATGAAAAAAAAAACGGATTGCAAAAACGCAGTGTGAACCCAGCCTTAGACTGCAAATTAGAGAGACTACCATCAGAACAGTAAGCAGGGCTGGGGTCAGCACCCGGCTTACCAGGGCAAGTGCCGGGGCCCACAGCACTTCTAGGGGCCCACCAGTGGCGGATTATAATGTGAGTGGTTTGGGTGGCCAACCGGGGCCCACAGTCACCTGAACCACCGACATCTGATCTCACTGCAGCTGCACCTTACTACTAGATGGGGGCAAAGAGAATTCCTCTACTGTATAAGACGCCTAAAATGTTTGTATCTTAGATTCTGCAAGTTGTAGTCAGGAGACGTCTTCATTATGGCCTGAACCAGATGGAAAAGAAAAGGAAAAGTTAGCAACTCACCCCCTGTGAGTCACTGAATGTAACTGTACTGTAATCACTTATATGTGTAGAGCCTGTGAGCCATTGCTGTCTACCTCTAATGGGGTCAGTGTATGGAGGGATACTGATACTTGTAATGTCACGTCGCCCAAGGGCCCACAAACACCTGGAGCCGGCTCTGACAGTAAGGACTCATTCACACGTCAGTAAAATATGTCCGCAATTCGTACAGATTAGGGGCCCATTTATGTTTATGGCCTCATTCACACCTCATTAGGTGTTACGAGTGTGTGATCTGTGCTGGAAAAAAAATGCTGGTCGGCCCTAGTGCGGATCACCATTCACGAATGAATTGTGGATGACTACGGATGCATAACCGCGATACTGTCCGTCGCTATGGGTCTGTGGCTATAGACAGCCCTATGAACATGTAAGAGGAGCCTTAAAGGAGAAGTCCGCCATTAGGCATGTTCTTATGTTCAGCCACCTCCTCCCCGGCTCTTTTGAAAAAAAAATGCCCGACGCAGGACTTCCCCTTTAAGGGATTCAAGCAGCAGAGTATAGATCATACCAGCTGCAGTAGCTTTACAGAGGAAAAAAAGATGACTGTGAGGGGGCGGCAACAAGTCACCTGGACGGGGAGTGTGACTAGTCACAGTGTGGGGATGATTGACAGGCAGAGAGATCCATTAGTGGTCTTTTACACGTCCATGATATACAGTGAGCTCCAGAATGGATAGACCAGCATGATGCTAAACTGTACAGGCATGATGGGAATTGTAGTTTTGCAACGACTGGAGGGCCAAGGTTTCCCCATCCCTGATTCATAAAATGGGGGGGGGGGGGGGAGGAAGTAAAACTACATATCCCATGCTGCATCGCGGCGGCTCACGCTTATTACCTAGTAGTTGTCGCGGTCCTGATGACGTCACGATCGCGAAGGCGCATGCGCACAGGCGTGTGAGTCGCTGAAGCTGATGTAAGAGCGGAGACCGGCTGAGGCGGACGTGAAGAGGACTCCAGCACCGGGTATAGTGAGCTCGTGTACAGACCACCGGCGGGGCGGCACCGAGGATCGACGCCATCATGTCTGGAGACGAGGTGAGAGAGGGCGGAAACACGAGGGCGCCGGGCACATGTGAGAAGCCGGGGAGGGAGGGGAGGCCTGAGCCCTGCAGCATGGCGGCGGCGGTGCGGCACATCTGCCCGCCTGGACCGGATGGGGGCCGCTACACCGGAGGCTATGTACGATCCCGGGCACTGTATATATGCGGCGCTGCCTGTGCTGTGCGGCTATTACCGGGCGGTTAGAGCTGCGGTCACACCAGGCGGTTCTTTATGTATCGCTCCTGATGGTGAGTGACGCTGCAGGGACGGGAAGTCCGGCTCTACCAACACTACAACTCCCATCATGCTAAAGCGTCGGCTGCCCCGGCCTGATGGGTTGTAGTTCTGCACCAGCTGGAGGGAGGAAGGTCCCATCCACCTCAGTAATATCCCCCCCCCCCTACAGGCAACTTATGCTTCCATTTCTGTAACAGCGCCCCCCTCTGATCCAGCACAGTGCCGGTATTACAGGCGGGGGCCCGGTGCCGGTATCACAGGCGGGGGGCCCGGTGCCGGTATCACAGGCGGGGGGCCCGGTGCCGGTATCACAGGCGGGGGGCCCGGTGCCGGTATCACAGGCGGGGGGCCCGGTGCCGGTATCACAGGCGGGGGGCCCGGTGCCGGTATCACAGGCGGGGGGCCCGGTGCCGGTATCACAGGCGGGGGGCCCGGTGCCGGTATCACAGGCGGGGGGCCCGGTGCCGGTATCACAGGCGGGGGGCCCGGTGCCGGTATCACAGGCGGGGGGCCCGGTGCCGGTATCACAGGCGGGGGGCCCGGTGCCGGTATCACAGGCGGGGGGCCCGGTGCCGGTATCACAGGCGGGGGGCCCGGTGCCGGTATCACAGCCTGATATTACAGCCGGGGGCCCGGTGCCGGTACTGGCATTATCCCCAGGGGTTCTGGTGCAGCTGGGCTCCTCCTGCAGAGTTTTCAGGTCCCCCGCTGACTGCCACCTCTGGGCAGTGATTGGCTGATCGGCTGTCACTGCCGGGACCTGTCTGTCTCAGAAGTAGCGGTGGCCGTGGTCAGCGGGGCCGGAGACATAACAGGGAGGAGCCCAGTGAGGTATAGACAGCCGCTTTATTATTACAGGGATATATATATATATATATATATATATATATATATATATATATGCTCTTATACAGCAAATAATCATCCTGCATAGCGAAGGGTCCAACTGCTGGGACCCCATACACTTAAAGGGGTACCCTGGCATATATATATATTATATTATGGCCAGTGTACTCCTTTAAGTTTGTGGGGTCCCAGCAGTTGGACCCTTCCCTTTGCTGTGGATAGGACACACGTGTTGGCCGGCATAATTATTTAAAGGAGTTAGTCGCAAAATGATAATTTAGGTGATCAGTGAGGATCCTTCTACTAGGACCCCACAAGAAGGTGATAAGGCCGGTGATCAGCCGCACATCCTCCGGTGTGTAATAAGGCCGGTGATCAGCCGCACATCCTCCGGTGTGTAATAAGGCCGGTGATCAGCCGCACGCCCCCCCCCCCCTGTGTAATAAGGCCGGTGACCAGCCGCACGCCCCACAAACCCCCCCTGTGTAATAAGGCCGGTGATCAGCCGCACATCCTCCGGTGTGTAATAAGGCCGGTGATCAGCCGCACGCCCCCCCCCCCCCCCCCCCCTGTGTAATAAGGCCGGTGATCAGCCGCACGCCCCCCCCCCCCCTGTGTAATAAGGCCGGTGATCAGCCGCACATCCTCCGGTGTGTAATAAGGCCGGTGATCAGCCGCACGCCCCCCCCCCCCCCCCCCCCCTGTGTAATAAGGCCGGTGAACAGCCGCACATCCTCCGGTGTGTAATAAGGCCGGTGATCAGCCGCACATCCTCCGGTGTGTAATAAGGCCGGTGATCAGCCGGCATGGCCTGCATGGCCTGCATGGCCTCTGGGCTATACAACAGATTGCTAAGATCCGAAAAGGGAAATCTCTTTACTTATATGGTTTACGGATGTCTCGGTATGATAAAGAAACACTCGGTTACTTACAAGTGAATCGAGTTTTACTTGGTTTTTAAATATAATGTAGCTGTAATGCTGCCATCTAGTGGCCAATGGTGTGCACTGCAGACCGGCCTATAAAGCTAACTGAATATGATCACGAGAAGATGGAGGATCAGACTGGGATTTCTAGGACCATGTTTGAGATAGAGAGGGAGAAATATATATATATATATATATATATATATATATATATATATATATATATATATAAAATGTGTGCCACACTCATAATAACAGGGCAGAGTGAGGGTTGATGTCATGTGACAAGGCTGGTGATGTCACTGTAGTGTAAAAAAAACAATGTCCAAAGATACGTAGGAGCAAATAAAATAGACAGTTTATGTAGAAAATGAATTGCTGTAAGCTTTCTCCTATTGGTTTGGTGTTTCATTATAATGGGGACATTTGATAAACAATTTAATCTTGTCTTGTAGATGATTTTCGACCCTACCATGACCAGGAAGAAAAAGAAGAAGAAGAAGCCCTTCATGTTGGATGAGGAAGGGGGTGAGCAGCAGGTGGAGGAGACCCAGATCCCTGAGACTAAAGAGGTGGAGCCAGAACCTGTGGAGGATAAGGATGTTGACGTGGATGAAGAATCTTTTAGGAGAAAAGGTACCTGCAGAGATTTTATATGTTAGAATGTACAACAGGGAAAGGAGAGGGCAAACCCCCATACACATTCAGGAGTGAGCAGGTCCAGGCCGCCATTCATGTAATGTGCATGGGGCACCTCAGCAGATTCATTCATGTTCTCTCTGTAGGTTCCACCCTCTAGACTCATTTAGCCATGGGTAGAACTCTTAGAACCTTAAAGGAGCACTCTGGCAATTTACTTTTATTTCAAATCAGCTGGTGTCAAAAAGTTATACAGATTTGTAATGTATTTATTTTTATATAGAAATCTCCAGTCTTTTAGTACTTATCAGCTGCTGTATATAGTGCAGGAAGTGATGTATTCTTTCCAGTCTGACACAGTGCTCTCTGCTGCCACCTCTGTCCATGTCAGGAACTGTCCAGAGCAGGAGAGGTTTTCTATGGGGATTTGCTGCTGCTCTGGACAGTTCCTGACATGGACAGAGGTGGCAGCAGAGAGCACTGTGTCAGACTGGAAAGAATACACCACTATATACAGCAGCTGATACAAATCTGTATATCTTTTCGATCTAAAGGCATTTTTTTCCGCCAGAGTACCACTTTAAATGTATACATATAACATGTTTGCTATTCATTTGATGCTGTGTAACCTAATATAAGTAAATTATTTAACACAGCATCAAATCCACAGCAAGCATGGTACGTGTAAATCTACCCTACAGAGGGGTTCCCCACTTCCCCAAATTATATCACAAGTATATGCCATCATTTCATGGTCGGGTGGGGTCCAACCTCTGGGTCTCTCAACAATCCTGAGAATAAAAGGGCTAAATCAGCGCAGCAGACTGTGTCAAATCCTGTTCCCAAGGGGCTATTGGTGAGTTAACTTACGTTATTTCCATTGTAGATGCACCAGACGATCTGGACGATTTAAATTTCTTCAATCAGAAAAAGAAGAAAAAGAAAACTAAAAAGTTTGACCTGGATGAAGCAGAGGAAGGTGTTAAGGTATATACAGGAATACTGTGTGTGTATGTATGTTTGTGTATATATATAATTATGACTTATACACATCTCAGAGCCTTCTGTCAGATATGTAAATTGAGCGGCTCTGGTCACATGGACGTCTGACACAAGTATGAGATGTATTACACAGGCAGAAGACAGATGGCCATCCAGCATTTCTGACCTATTAAACTGATTGCTCCAATGAACTGTATAGAAATAAACCTCCCTGATGTTCATCCTGCAGAATCTAAAGATAGAAGCCGACCTTCAAGACGCCTCAGAGTCCCAAGAAGACGACTTGGAATTCATGTTGACAAAAAAGAAGAAAAAGAAGAACGTTAAATTTCCAGAGGACGACGACACCAATGATAAGGAGGAAGGTGTGTGCGGAGGCATTATGTGACTCGTAACAATTACTCCGTAGATTGTATCCGCACACTCAGTTAGCTTTTGCCCGCTGTGACGCTTTGTCTCTCACTTTACAGCCTTTGAAGAGGAAGACAATGAAAAAGATCATGGCATTTCGTTTAGTTCTCAACATGGACCTGCATGGGCTGGCACTGAGCGCGACTACACGTATGATGAGGTGAGTGGCAGATCGCTAATATCAGTCATACATATGGATGTCAATGGGTTTGGAGCTTCTCACTGTCAGGAAATGGAGAAAACATTTATCAAGTACAAAGCAAGAATAATTGGAACAATTTCAGTAATGCCATCACCATGCACTGCGCGGCAATGTGAGGCCTGGTGATCCCCTGCCGATATGTAGCCATCTCTTCAGAGTCCATACATATTATGCAGTACATTCACTGACTGACCTCTCTATTTCTTTCAGCTTCTCAACAGAGTTTTTAACATAATGCGGGAAAAAAATCCAGACATGGTCGCTGGAGAAAAAAGAAAGTTTGTCATGAAGCCGCCCCAAGTTGTCCGAGTAGGCACAAAGAAGACCTCCTTTGTGAACTTCACAGATATTTGCAAACTGTGAGTGTTACCTCAGTAGATCGCCTTAAAGGCGCATAAACATTGTCATTGTCTGAGTGTTTAGACCAAGATGTTCTCCCGCTATTGTGTCACATGACCCGTCTATGAAGCACTCCCACTTAAACACACACAAAGTGCGGAGATAAACGCTGGCTCTCCAGATCGGTCGCCGTCTGAACACTCACACCCTGACAGATCTGAACTTTTCACAAAAGTTTTTTTCAAAAGTTCATCAACTAATTCGTTATTAATCTCATTTTAAATAACATTGATTTTACCTACGTTTGGCTATTTTCAGATTACATCGTCAGCCGAAGCATCTACTGGCTTTCCTATTAGCTGAATTGGGTACAAGGTACGTCGAGGGGACCCGCACCTCCCTGCTCATTGGTCTGCAGATGTAGAGCTGTAGGATCTGATGACACAGGACAAACTGAATAAGATTTATACAGCCCTACAGATCCTGCAGCTCCCCCTTTTACTTCTCATTTTAGTAACTTACACATAATTACTGGTCTTATTATTCATCCTCGATAGCTGGCAACGTAGTTTACATACAAATTCTACAAGTCACATGGCATAGATGATGTTTTGCATCAACAACAAAAATCCATTTGGACTTGGTTTTTACACTTTTTCTTTCTTCCATTCCCTGCAGTGGCTCTATAGATGGTAACAACCAGCTAGTCATCAAGGGTCGATTCCAGCAGAAACAGATAGAGAACGTCTTGAGACGATATATCAGTAAGTGCTTTTTCTTTTGGGTTCAGGCTACATGATGACCTGTATCACAGCTAATGTAGTCACCAGAGCTGTCCTTTCCTTAGCTGCCATGCACCTTGCCTGACATGGTAATATTTGGCTCTGTACTGTGATCTATCATTTTGGACAATGCATTTAAAGGGCACATAGCCCGCCCGACCCCCCCTGGTGCAGCCCCAAGATACTTACCCTTTCGGCGAGTCCCGCTCATGGAGCCGGTCCCGAGACGAAGATATCAGCGCCGAAGCTGTGCATGTTCCGTATGCAAATTACCTGAGATGAGTCCGATGCCCATAGAGAATGAATGGAGCCGTCCTTCTCTATGGGCATCGGACTCATCTTTGTAGCGCGTGCGCACGGCTTTGGGCGCTGATATCTTCGTCTCGGGACCAGCTCCAGGAGCGGGACTCGCTGGAAAGGGTAAGTATCCGGGGGCTGCACCGGGGGGTCGGGCGTGCTCTGTGCCTGCGTCCGCGGTGACAGGTTCCCTTTAAGGTTACATTCACACATACAGCATCTGCAGACGCGTTCAATTATTTACACATTATTGAATCTGGGAACATTGGGAATTTTTCACCTTCGCTCTTGTTCTCCCCTTTGGCCATTTTGTTAGATGCAAGGTCGGTCTTTAGACCAGTGTTTCTTCTGATGTAACTATACGTATTAATGGTCAAATTACCCAGCACAACTATGAATTTTGTGCAGCTCTTTCTTCTTTGCCTTACTTGTAAGTGACGCCAGGTTGTCAGTCCGCAAACTAATTTTTAGTACATTTTGTTTTCTATTTTTTTTTTTCACCAGTTTTAATCTACTATTAAGGTCCTCATACTTTTGTCAGTCGTTGGTATAAAATGTATAGAGCTCTCGCGACATCCACTGACAGATGATGTTGGTGGGGATTGGGGCCGGACGTGATGGAAAATCACCACCTATACCCCTTTGTTCTGGGAGAGAGAAGCCACAGTCTCCTCTCCTCCCCATAGAAAATACAAGATCACTCAGCAGTGCCAACTGTTGTGTGGTCTGGATGGGAGAGTTCACTGTGCCGCCAGTTATTGAAGGTGGTTAGGCATCTAACTACCATGGTTGGTTTGGACTATTGTAAGTTTGAGATATTAAGGGTGCAGCTTTTGATGACACCATTTTTTTTCTTTTTGTCGTACAGAGGAATATGTGACTTGTCACACCTGCCGGTCGCCGGACACCATCCTTCAGAAGGACACCAGATTATATTTCCTGCAGTGTGAAACCTGCCATTCTCGATGTTCTGTGGCTAGCATCAAAACTGGATTCCAGGCGGTCACAGGCAAGAGAGCACAGCTCCGCGCCAAAGCCAACTAGCCAGTCTGTCCACTCGGTTGGATTTTACAAGTGCTGTTTATGGATCCCGGGGCACAACCTGACAGCCAGGGAGTGCTAACCCTTTATACGGTAAAGAATGATGTCAGACTGAGCAAGAAAATATTGGCTTAATTTTTATTTTTTTTTTGGTTCTTGCGCGAGGAATTGCTAAATTCAACAGTGAAGCTGATCATTTGATAATGGCGTCGCTTGCAGAAAATGTTTTACCAGCTGTCTGGAGGATAAAGGGGAAGAATGTGCATTTTTAACCAGACTTCTGTAAAATGCAAAAGTACATTAAAGTTATTCTACCATTCACAGAACAATCCCAGTCATTGTGTTTTTTGTTAGTTTTCTTCAGATAGTGGTACTACCATCTAGTTTAATAAAACGTTTGTACCATAGGAACTCTAGCCGTAGATGCAGGATTTCACATAGCAGTAGTATTACGGATAGGTGGTGGTGAAGCTTCCCCGATACACATAGCAAGGCAACAAGTATAAGGATGAGAGTCTTTTATTTAAACAGTATAGAAGGGTCCAGCCCCTTTAAGGCTATGCTCACACGCTGTACAAACAACGGCCATTCTTCAACACTACCTATGGCCAGAATTAAGAGTCATGATCATTAATTCCGGCCGTAGGTAGAGTCTTCTGTCTTTGTAATCAGGAACAGCAATGTTTTGCAGTGAGCCTATCCCATAAAGTGAGGATTATTTTATGTAAAATAAAATTAAAAATGGTCCAAACAATTTCCTGTCAGCGCAGGCTCCGTATTCCAAAAATTTATTAACACAAAGTCCAACACTATAAACGCGTTTTTGAGGTTTTAAAAAGTGATCAAAAAGTTGCATATATGCAATCAATGTACCGATTAAAAGCAGAGATCTAAAAAGACACATAACCCAGCCCCATAGACCAAATAAAAAAAAAAGTTACATATCACTGTAATTGTATTGACTTGAGAAACATAGCATGTCCGTTACCACAACGGAGTAAACATGAAACCCCGCCAAAATCAAAAGAATTGCACTGTTTTTTTTTTTTGTTTTTTTTTTTTTAATTTCACAGCACAAATAACTTTTCCCTGGTTTTGCAGCATTTCTTTTGGAAAAATTTAGTCTGTCATTGCAAAGTACATTTGGTGTGGCAAAAAATAAGGGCTCATGTGGGTCTGTAGGTATAAAAACGCAAGCGCTATGGCCTGTTAAACACAAGGAGGCAAAAATGATGGAAACCTGTATACTGTATATGTTACAGGAGGAAGAAGGGAAAGGGAGGACATGATGGAAACCTTTATATATGTTACAGGAGGAAGAAGGGAAAGGGAGGACATGATAGAAACCTTTATATATGTTACAGGAGGAAGAAGGGAAAGGAGGGACATGATGGAAACCTTTATATATGTTACAGGAGGAAGAAGGGAAAGGGAGGACATGATAGAAACCTTTATATATGTTACAGGAGGAAGAAGGGAAAGGGGGGGACATGATGGAAACCTTTATATATGTTACAGGAGGAAGAAGGGAAAGGGCGGACATGATGGAAACCTTTATATATGTTACAGGAGGAAGAAGGGAAAGGAGGAGATGATGGAAACCTTTATATATATTACAGGGGGAAGAAGGGAAAGGGGGGACATGATGGAAACCTTTATATATGTTACAGGAGGAAGAAGGGAAAGGAGGACATGATGGAAACCTTTATATATGTTACAGGAGGAAGAAGGGAAAGGGGGGAGAAAACTGAACTCAAAAACAAGGGGACACAGAGAAAGGTTATTTGGGGAAATGTCAGAAGCTATATTTAAATATATTACTTTGCTGAAAGAGTAGTAGATGCTTGGAACACATCTCCATCAGGTGTGGTAGGTAAATTGACAATAACTGAATGTAACCTGCCTGGTGTGTGTGTGTGTGTGTGTGTGTGTGTGTGTGTGTATATATATATATATATATAATCTATCCTGATGTAATAAAGGAAACCCTAAAAGGGCGGCAGACTAGATTGGGGGGGGGGGGGTGCTTTTTCTGCTGACAGAGACAGCACCACTCTTGTCTACAGTTTTGGGTTGTGTTCTTGCAACTGCTCCACTAAAGTAAATGGGGCTAAAATGCAATTTCTCACCCAAACTGAAGACCAGAGTTGACACTCTCAGGATGAAATTGGCCATGTTATCCTGGGTAGCGCCTTTAAGACCAACCTTAGTGTCATGTTGCCGTCTGCACAGAGACCTAAATGAATGTTTTCCATGTGTAGCTTAGCATGAGGTGTCCGGATAAAAGGAGACAGCCAGGGATTCTGCCACTGACCCCTTCACTGCCTTACAGCATCAGGGAACTCGACATTAATTCTCCACTCGATGAGACCCTCAGGTCTGTCACCATTAAAGTGGTTATCCCGTGTTAGAGAAACATGGACACTTTCTTCCAGAGACAGCACCGCTCTTGTCTCCGGTTCAGGTGCGGTTTGCAATTAAAGGAGTTGTTCACCAACTTTTTTTTTTTTTCATTTCAAATCAACTAGTGTCAGAGATTTGTATTTTATTTCTATAAAAAAAATGTCAAGTCTTCCAGTACTTATCAGGTGCTTTATGCCCTGCAGGAAGTGGTATTATTTCCAGTCTGACATAGTTGTCCATGTCAGTAGCAAATCTCTATAGAAAACTTCTCCTGCTCTCCAGACTGGAAAGTACACCAATCCCTGCAGGACATACAGTAGGTGATAAGTACTGGAAGACTGGAGATTTTTTTTTTTTTTTTTTTTTAATAGAAGTAAATTACAAATCTCTGCCACTTTCTGATACCAGTTTATTTGAAAGAAAAAAAAATGGTGAACAACCTCTTTAAGCTCAATTCTATTCAATAGAACAGAGTTACAAAACCTGCACCCAAACTGGAGACGAGAGCGGTGCTGTGTCTGGAAGAAAGTGGCCATGTTTTTCTAATGTTGCATAGCCCCTTTAAATTCCTGCACTGCCCTAGAGAACAATAACCCTTTCATTGCCCTAGACCACCGGGTAAAACCATGCCTAGGAAGGGTGGGCTAGTGACCTACACCCCTGCCATCCTATAGGCCTGTCTATAGGATGTTATAGTTAAAGGGGTAACAGGATAGGGGATAATAGACTGATCAGCTTAGGTCCAAACATTGGGACCCCCCACCCGAGAACATGGACAAAATGGCCCCCAGAATAAAGTGTACCATGCCTGAGTGGCCAAAACCACTCATTTCTTATGGGCCCACCAAACATTTTCTGCTCAGAATTGGAGGGGGTCCTAGGGGTTAAGATTACCTCCCCTTATCCTATGGATATGGGATAACCTCTTAAGATGGAACTACCCCTTTAAATAAAAATCTTTATGGCTATGGCTATGGAATGGTCACTTTGCTGTCATTGCTTCTGTGCCAAGTGTTAGCAGATGTTTACGGACTTCCTTTAGAAAGGGCTTTGTTTGTCTGCGTCTTATAATGGGGGTGTCAAACTGGTGGCCCTCTAGCTGCTGCAGAACTACAATCCCCATCATGTCTGGACAGCCAAAGCTATAGCTAGTTATATAGTAATCTATATCATGTTCAGCCAGCAGGTGGCAGCAGAGTCTCAGCCTGCCGTTGTATTACTGTCACTGACAAGCAGCGACCTTTTGTGGCCCCCTCATAGACGCCTTATATACAGCCCTGACCTCCTTATGGCAGCGCCACCTTTAGGCCTCATCATGTTGATGTCTGTCCTAGTATTCACAGGCTGTGATTTCTCAGGACACCCAGTGACGGGTCATAGAAGAATGGTCCCTTCAGCCTGAAGTGGCGGCTACAGACAATAGTAGGTGAGATTTCATTAACACCTCCATAGAAGTGGTCAGTGTTGGGGTTATAAATGAGGTTTGGTCCTTACCGGGAGGCACAATGGTTTGGTGACCTTGTAGGATAAAACCTCTGCCACCTCCATGTCACCTCTGTAAGAAAATAACCAGACATTGTATATGTGGGATGGAGCTTCTGCGGGGTCATGGTCGTGACCACCCCACGTGAGTTACACGCTCAGGCTATAGCCTTATACATAGTTCTATAGAGCAGTACCTGGAGCCTATGGGGGGGGGCATGAGACCATATAGAAAAGCTGAAAATTATTGCTTCTCTCTTATTCTGCTATAGTCCATATCCATGTTTTCCAGAACTTTCTAGGGCTGCATCCAACTCCACCAGTCACCGGTGATCACGTGCTGAACGCTCCCGAACTTACTGTAATCTCCCTCCTCCCTAGTGGCCACAGGTCCCGCTCCAGTAATCTGCATGGGAAGCCCCCATGCACACCATGTTTTCCTGCGTATGTCACCTGTATACATTGTCACTGGGGAGCCCCACTCCCCCTTGTAAATGTGTTGCCCTACCTTTACAGAACTTTTTGCATAGACCTTGATGTATAAATAAATAGGAACAAAAAAAATAAAAAATGTATATTTTACTATATATTCTAAAACAATAGTGAAATCTTGCAGTTTCCATTCTGGCCACTAAGGCTGAGACTTTCAGTTTTGTGTAGATGATTTCCCAGCAATGCCTCATTATTAGAGATGAGTGAACCTGGAGCGTGCTGGAGTCCATCCGAACCTGAACTTTCGGCATTTGATTAGCGGTGGCTGCTGAAGTTGGATAAAGCCCTAAGGCTATGTGGAAATCAT
>NC_091467.1:10495045-10530045 GCF_027789765.1 Dendropsophus ebraccatus
AGCGGGTTATTAAGATTCTACCGTAAGACTGAACGACATGTAGGGGGGGAGGGGCTGTCACATATACCACGTTGATGCAGTTATTGAAGCCAAAACTAGGAATGGGATTAAATAAAGAAGTTATTCAGATTTGTAATTTATAATATTTACAAATCTCCAGTCTTCCAGTACTTATCAGCTGCTGTATGCTCTGCAGGAAGTGGTGTATTCTTTCCATTCTGACACAGTGCTCTCTGCTGCCACCTCTGTCCATGTCAGGAACTGTCCAGAGCAGCAGCAAATCCCCATAGAAAGCCTCTCTTGCTCCTTTTACTACCTATTCCCTGCTTTAGCTATGAGAACTGCATCACAATGGCATGTGTGAACGCACCCTTAGAGGAATCCGGGCCGTACCTTGTTAGTGGAGAGATGAGTTTGTATAGTGGCTGTTCTCCTGTAAGACAAAGATGGGAAATAGTCAGGCCGACCTTCTGTCCTCGCTGCCTGCCATTCATTACCCGTCTCTCTTATCTCACACATAATGGCTGTTCTGGGCCAAGGGGAATGAGCACGACTTAATGGGAGATTTAGCCTCGGAATTTTAATGATGGCCGCTTACCGAAAAGAGTTTTTCATGCTTGTGAAGGATGGGAGAGCAATTTTGCAGTCAATCCATATAGATTCAATATTCCAGCATGTTTTATGTTCTATTAAAACTTATAGGAGTACTCCGAAGAAAATAAATCTTGTTTTTATTTTAATTTACCTGGTGTCAGAAAGTTATAGAGATTTGTAAATTACATCTATTAAAAATTTCAGTACTTATCAGCTGCTGTATGTCCTGCAGGAAGTGGTGTATTCTCTCCAGTCTGACACAGCACTCTCTGCTGCCACCCCTGTCCATGTCAGGAACTGTCCAGAGCAGAAGAGGTTTTCTATGGGGATTTGCACCTGCTCTATACAGTTCCTGACATGGACAGATGTGGCAGCAGAGAGCACTGTGTCAGACTGGAAAGAATACACCACTTCCTGCAGAACATACAGCAGCTGATAAGTACTGGAAGACTGGAGATTTTTTAAATAGAAGTAAATTACCGATCTGTATAAATTTCTGACACCAGTTGACTTGAAAACTATATTTTTCTTCAGAGTACCCCTTTAATATTTTATTACTACATATAAGAACTTTATATGCAAACATTAAAAAAAACTTGAGTCTTTGTCATAGCTAATACATAAATGAAAAACGACCATAAAAACAGCCTGTCAATCATTATATGAGGATCGATCATGTGATATGCAAATGACATTGAGAGTACCAATATCAATATATGTTGTAAAGCACGATAATACAGTGTAACCTATCTATTAATCGTAGTGGAGTAAATAGAGATGAGCGTGCTGGAGTCCGATCATTCGGCATATGATTACCGGAAGGTAAAGAAGTTGGATGCAGCCCTAGGGAGTCCTGGAAACATTGATACAGCCTGTGGCTGTATCCACCAGGACTCCCTAGGACTGCATCCAACTTCTTCAGCCACCGGTAATCAAATGCTGAATGATCGGACCTGTGCGTTGATGCCCAGAAATGGAAATCCCTTTGGCTTCTATATGATGTAGGTACTTCTTCCAATTAACCCCTACCCTGCCAGGGTCTCTTAACCCTCTTAATACCATTAAAAAAAGGAGGCCAAACCAAGCTGATGTTGAAAATGAGAAGAAATGCTGAGCTGTGCCTAATAGCTTTGCCTGATAGATGTGCTTGATAGCTGTTCTCTATAGCTGTACCCGATAGCTGTGCCCGATAGCTGTTCCTGATAGCTGTTCCTGATAGCTGTTCCTGATAGCTGTGCCTGATAGCTGTGCCTGATAGCTGTTCCTGATAGCTGTTCCTGATAGCTGTGCCTGATAGCTGTGCCTGATAGCTGTGTCTGATAGCTGTGCTTTATAGCTGTGCCTGATAGCTGTGCTTGATAGCTGTGCCTGATAGCTGTTCCTGATAGCTGTTCCTGATAGCTGTTCCTGATAGCTGTGCCTGATAGCTGTGCCTGGTAGCTGTGTCTGATAGCTGTGCTTTATAGCTGTGCCTGATAGCTGTGCTTGATAGCTGTGCCCTATAGCTGTTCCTGATAGCTGTGCCCTATAGCTGTTCCTGATAGCTGTGCCTGATAGCTGTGCCTGATAGCTGTGCCTGATAGCTGTGCCTGATAGCTGTGTTTTATAGCTGTGCCTGATAGCTGTGCCCTATAGCTGTACCTGATAGCTGTGCCTGATAGCTGTGCCCCTTTGCAGGATTTGATCAGAGACTTTTCCTTTAAGCTTTTGTTTTGTTGTTTTCTATTACTACATTAGCCATGAATAAGAGTGACTTAACCTCGAAACTCGTTGGATTTTTAATTATTATTAGCATGTAAAGTTTTAATATGTATTAAAGTTGTGACTTTTAAAACAATGTTGGAGCGCTGGAAAATTGGAACTTCATAGTGGTCATCCATCACTCATCCTTATTTCAAGCCTGATTTTGAAGGGAAGAGAAGACCCCCTGAGTGAGCTGCCTTGTCTTTACAGATACTTATATAACTGCTAGCAATGGCTTTAATGTCTACTGGGTGTAAATGTATTCTGGATTATATGGCGGCTACATAGTGGATACTGCATAAGTCAGTGGTAATAGGATGCAAAACATGGTGTGAATCTGGCCTTATCCAGTCCTCCACCACTGCACTAGTCCTGATGCTAATCTATACTATACGCACTAATGCACACTACATTTTAGCTCTAGTCGGCATCTGGACCAGTGACAGAACCCAGGAGCACTGAGGATACCTCACAGGTGTTGGGGGAAATCAAAACCCGTCGGACCACTCAGATTTGCACCACTTGCTCTCATGCCTTTATTTAGTACCGCCATATTACTGTATCAGCAGCAATGTACTTGGCAGTCGCTCATACATTTGTAGGTAGGGTTAAGTGCTCCGGTCTTTTCTGTACAGCGGAGTTCATACCAGGTCATCTGTGCAGTCATCGTGTACAAGCTCCTCTCCTTCATCTCCATTAAGAGGCTCGTCTGTGACAGTGTCGCCCGCTTCTGATGTGCTGTCCTCTTGGGAGAATTCACTCCGGCTGCAGTCGGATTTCTTCCTTGATGCTATGGCTGGAGAGAGGAGCAGATGTTAGCATGCATTAAATATAGAGAAAGTGTAGGGGGGAGTGTAGTATACCCCTACACTGTATCCCTACTCTATACGGTAGTTAGCCGCCATACTGTATGTCCCACTGTTGTTAGGCTGATATACTGTATACCTCCCTCCCCCTCTGTAGTTGTGTCCCCATACTGTATACCTCCCTCCCCCCTCTGTAGTTCCCCCATACTGTATACCTCCCCCTCTGTAGTTGTTCCCCCATACTGTATACCTCCCCCCCCCTCTGTAGTTGTTCCCCATACAGTATACCTCCCTCCCTCTGTAGTTGTTCCCCCATACTGTATACATTCCTCCCCCTGTAGTTGTTCCCCCATACTGTATACCTCCCTCCCCCTCTGTAGTTGTTCCCCCATACTGCATACTGTAGCTCCCTCCCCCCTCTGTAGTTGTTCCCCCGTACTGTATACCTCCCCCTCTCTGTAGTTGTTCCCCCATACTGTATACCTCCCTCCCCCTCTGCAGGTAGTCCCCATACTGTATACCTCCCTCCCCCTCTGCAGGTAGTCCCCATACTGTATACCTCCCTCCCTCTCTGTAGTTGTTCCCCCATACTGTATACTGTAGCTCCCTCCCCCCTCTGTAGTTGTTCCCCCATACTGTATACCTCCCCCCCCCCTCTGCAGGTAGTCCCTATACTGTATACCTCCCTCCTCCATCTGTAGTTGTTCCCCCATACTGTATACCTCCCCCCCTCTCTGTAGTTGTTCCCCCCATACTGTATACCTCCCTCCCCCTCTGTAGTTGTGTCCCCATACTATATACCTCCCCCCCCTCTGTAGTTGTTCCCCCATACTGTATACTGTAGCTCCCTCCCCCCTCTGTAGTTGTTCCCCCATACTGTATACCTCCCCCCCCCCCCCTCTGCAGGTAGTCCCTATACTGTATACCTCCCTCCCCCATCTGTAGTTGTTCCCCCATACTGTATACCTCCCCCCCTCTCTGTAGTTGTTCCCCCCATACTGTATACCTCCCTCCCCCTCTGTAGTTGTCCCCCCCCATACTGTATACCTCCCTCCCCCTCTGTAGTTGCCCCCCCCCATACTGTATACCTCCCTCCCCCCCTGTAGTTCTTCACCCATACTGTATACCTCCCTCCCCCCTCTGTAGTTGTGTCCCCATACTGTATACCTCCCTCCCCCCTGTAGTTCTTCCCCCATACTGTATACCTCCCCCCCTCTGTACTTGTTCCCCACCCCCCATACTGTATACCTCCCTCCCTCTCTGTAGTTGTTCCCCCCATACTGTATACCTCCCCCCTCTCTGTAGTTGCTCCCCCATACTGTATACCCCCCCCTCTGTAGTTGTTCTCCCATACTGTATACCTCCCCCCCTCTCTGTAGTTGCTCCCCCATACTGTATACCTCCCTCCCCCTCTGTAGTTGTTCCCCCATACTGTATACCCCCCCTCTGTAGTTGTTCTCCCATACTGTATACCTCCCCCCTGTAGTTGCCCCCATACTGTATACCTCCCCCCTCTGTAGTTGTTCCCCCATACTGTATACCTCCCCCTCTCTGTAGGTGTTCCCCCATACTGTATACCTCCCCCTCTCTGTAGTTGTTTCCCCCCATACTGTATACCTCCCCCCTCTGCAGGTAGTCCCCCCATACTGTATACCTCCCTCCCCCCTCTGTAGTTGCTTCCCCCATACTGTATACCTCCCTCCCCCCTCTGTAGTTGCTTCCCCCATACTGTATACCCCCCCCTGTAGTTGCCCCCCATACTGCATACCCCCCCCCTCTGTAGTTGTTCCCCCATACTGTATACCTCCCCCCTCTGTAGTTGTTCCCCCATACTGTATACCTCCCCCCTCTGTAGTTGTTCCCCCATACTGTATACCTCCCCCCTCTGTAGTTGTTCCCCCATACTGTATACCCCCCCCCCCCCGCCCTCTGCAGGTAGTCCCCATACAGTATACACCCCTCTACCCTCTGCAGGTGGTCCCCATACTGTATACCTCCCTCTCCCCCCCGTAGTTGTTCCTCCCATACTGTATACCCCCCCCCCCCTCTGCAGGTGGTCCCCATACTGTATACCTCCGTCCCCCCATAGAGTTGTTCCCCCATACTGTATACCTCCCTCCTCTGCAGTTGTTCTCCCTATACTGTATATGTCCCCCCTTCTCTAGTTGTTCCCCTCCTCCCCCCATATTCACTGTCCCCTACTGTGCCTCTTCTTATCCCTCCTGCCTCCCCTGCAGCTTGTGTTGAGCAGGTGGGGGGCGGAGCATAACAAGTCTGGCCCTGATTGGCCGATGCTCAGCACCTAGTGTCTGGGATCTGGTCAGCTGACTATAACCAGGGCTTATTATTGGGCTTATACCTAGGGCAGGTCTTATTTTTGAAGATAGGTGACATATCCTGTGAACCCTAATGATAGTCGGTGACCTCTGTCTCTTTTCGGGTCAGTATTCGAGGGCGGTTGCGCGGTGGATATGGCCGTCCCCTATGTATTATATGTGTTGGGGTAATCTGGGACTGTATGAGGATCCACTGACCTGCGCATGGCTTCTGTTCATCAGTGATCTGCTCCAATCTCCCCAGCAGAGCGTCAATGTTGGTCTTGATCTGTGTCAGCTCTGACTTGATGGTCTGAATCTCATTGCTTCTTACTGCAAAGAGAGAAGAGAACAGTGTGGCTGCTGTCTAGCAGAATGTGGAGCCGCCTCCCTGGTCCTGAGCCGCGCACTTACATCTCAGCTTCGCCGCGTTCCCTGTAATGGCCGCCGATCTCGCTAACAGTTTCACCGGTAGAGCTGATTTTACCCGTCGTACGAGAGGCACCGTGACACGTGGCCGCTTCACCGGCACTGCCCGAGGAGCTGGCGACACTCTGCCCCGATACTCAAACAACCTGCATGGAAGACAGGAAAATCTTATTTGTCATAGTTTTTTTTTAAATAAATTTTTATATCATTACTTTAGTTGTTATTCTGACCACTAAGCCTAATAATAAGCTGTCACTTCCACCAGTCTCCTTTATTACAGACAGGATTATAGTAAAAGGTGATGGTCGCGACGGTCACATCTCCCTGCACAATGATCTCTGCACTAGTCACAGAGCATGCCTAATAAACTCTCCCATAGACTTCTCCTGTAGTCTGTTGATTCCTATGGTTCATATGGCTGTATAAAATAACTGGTGTCAGAAAGTTATACAGATTTGTGAATTACTTCTATTTAAAAATATGTAGTCTTTCAGTACTTATCAGCAGCTGTATACCCTGCAGGAAGCGGTGTATTTTTTCCAGTCTGACACAGTGCTCTCTGCTGCCACCTCTGTCCATGTCAGGAACTGTCCAGAGCAGCAGCAAATCCTCATAGAAAACCTCTCCTGCTCTGGGCAGTTCCTGACAGGGACAGAGACGCCGTTACCCATGAATAAGAGTACAGTGTATCCTTGAAACCTATCGGATTATGACATTTGTGCCTATATGGATAGATGGTTTATATACTGAATGATGGTAGAATACTGTTATTAGGGGCTGGACTGCTGGATTGTTACCTTGGTATATACAGTGTAACATGTTATGGCTTTTAGTGCAAAATCCGACAAAAAGCCCATTATTCTCTATGGAGGCCCGTTATAGCTCTGTACAAAGTGTATGCGTGTATGAGCGCTCGGCTTTTCTTGTAGCGTTGCTCTTCTCCTTTGTAAATGTGTTCCCTATAATTTCCTGTCCTAATCAATAATCCACAGAAGGCTGGGGAAACAATCACCAATCTCCTATCTAGTCTAGGAGGCGCTATTCTGTCACTGGCCAGCAGGGGGAGCTGTGACTCCACATCTATAAGCACTATCAGTGTCTGAGCTATCATCATGCAGTTTAAAGGGGCTGTAGATAGATCACCATTTTGTAGATAAATTCTCTCTGTATTTTTTTTTTCTTTACGTTTGACACCTTTGGTTACTTAGTAAATTACATAGCGACTGGCGTGTTTGTATGTGAGCATAGCGACTGGCGTGTTTGTATGTGAGCATAGCGGCTGGCGTGTTTGTATGTGAGCATAGCGGCTGGCGTGTTTGTATGTGAGCATAGCGGCTGGCGTGTTTGTATGTGAGCTATTTAAAGACAAAGGAAGCGACCGCCGGCTCCCTGTCGGTCACAGAGGTCGTCTACCTGGGATACCACTTACACAATGGGTCTCCTCTGGTTGATGTTAATACTATTTAATTATGAGGTGTAAAGCCCCCCTGAAGGGCAGGTGGTGGGGGATTCATCTGACCCCCAGTTCCATGCTACTATGGTTACCTATAAATACCCCCAAGAGGGTAAATCAATGACATCATAATATAAAGCTGGAGGAAACTATATCCTACACAAAAAGTCAGTGCGGGCAACATTGATTGGCTGATCGGCTAAAAGCAGAAAAATAGGAAAAAAGGTTCTATGACCCCTAATAATAATAGAAAAAAGTTATTTATATAGCGCCAACATATTCTGTAGCATGTTACAATTCCAGTGCATAGAGAAAACCAGACATTACATCCCAGAGACGTGTGCCCTCAGGTGCAGGAGCAAAAGAGGAGGCCAACCATTATAGAGACTGCATATAAATCTTTATATACAGTATATACATATCAAATCTAATGTAAAGCACAGGTTGTGCTATCTATCTATCTCCTATCTATCTATCTATCTATCTATCTATCTATCTATCTATCTATCTATCTCCTATCTATCTATCTATTATCTATCTATCTATCTATCTATCTATCTATCTATCTATCTATCTCCTATCTATCTATCTCCTATCTATCTATCTATCTATCTATCTATCTATCTATCTATCTATCTCCTATCTATCTATCTATCTATCTATCTATCTATCTATCTATCTATCTCCTATCTATCTATCTATCTATCTATCTATCTATCTATCTATCTATCTCCTATCTATCTATCTATCTATCTATCTATCTATCTATCTCCTATCTATCTCCTATCTATCTATCTATCTATCTATCTATCTATCTCCTATCTATCTATCTATCTATCTATCTATCTATCTATCTATCTATCTATCTATCTATCTCCTATCTATCTATCTCCTATCTTCTATCTATCTATCTATCTATCTATCTATCTATCTCCTATCTATCTATCTATCTATCTATCTATCTATCTATCTATCTATATATCTCCTATCTATCTCCTATCTATCTATCTCCTATCTATCTATCTATCTCCTATCTATCTATCTATCTATCTATCTATCTATCTATCTATCTATCTATCTATCTATCTATCTACCTATCTATCTATCTATCTCCTATCTATCTATCTCCTATCTATCTATCTATCTATCTATCTATCTATCTACTGTCCCGATTCTCCTCAGCCTATGTGCTGTTAGATGTCTTGCTCCGCAGCAGGCTCCCCGCCCCCATCATGCCCTCTATGCCCATCCTAAATATGATTAACACGTCCATCTAGATGGAGTAAAGTCTTTCTTTCTGGGCTGGTTGCAGGAGTGAGCACATTAGTGCCGGCCCTCCCGCCGCGCCGCCTGACAATGCCGAGATGTGATTGCATTTTGTAGGCTTTGATTTCTCTCCTCCCCTCCTGCCGCTTGAATGCAATTCACACTGTGACGGAGAACAAAAATAGGTCAGAGTGCATCCAGGCAGCTTCACTCACCTCTCATAAAAGTCATCTCTGTAGTAATCAAAGTCAAAGTCGTAGCCGCTGCAGAGAGGGAGAGAGAGAGAGAGAGAATTATAAATTGCAAGCACAGTGGGCCAGAAAGGCTTTATGGGCCAGGTAGGGAGGCAGGAGGAGAAGTGTCTGCAAAGCACCTCCTGCAGCCTATTACCCCCTCTCCCCCTGAGGATTCCCCCTGAGTCTTCCATCCAGTCAACTTCACAGCATGGCCCCTGGTATGTGCCGAGCACTAAATTACACATTAAAGATGTCATTTATATTTAACCTGTTCTCTTCTGGCATTCATGTCACACTTTCTGCACATTCCTGTGATTTGTGAAGCTGGGAAGAATCCATTGTTCTCTCTCATCAAAGAACATATGTCCTATATTACAACATAGTGTTCTGTATACCAAGGACTGGTGCACACGGTCATATATGACAGTCCATAGAGGCCTGTAGACACTCTCTATGCTGCCATATGGAGCATCTGTAAGTATGTAATGCAGCATTCAATACAATATGCCACGATACATAAATAACTAAGCTCTGAATTCAAAATCTATACTATACCCTCAATTGTGGACCATCTACTTTAGTTTTGACCATGGTTTCCTTCTAGGTTATCGTCTACTTTAGTTTTGACCATGGTTTCCATATAGGTTATAAATTATAATTCACTTTATTTTTGACTATGGTTTCCCTATATATTAACATTAGAGATGAGCGAACCGGGTTCGGTTCGGGTCGATCCAAATCCAAACTTTCGGTATTTGATTAGCTGGGGCTGCTGAACTTGGATAAAGCTCTAAGGTTGTCTGGAAAACATGGATACAGCCAATGACTATACCCATGATTTCCACATAGCCTTAGGGCTTTATCCAACTTCAGCAGCCACCGCTAATCAAATGCCGAAAGTTCGGGTTCGGATCAACTCGAGCATGCTCCAGGTTCGCTCATCTCTAATTAACATCTACTACAGTTTTGACCATGGTTTCCTTATAGGTTATCGTCTACTTTAGTTTTGACCATGGTTTCCTTATAGGTTATCGTCTACTTTAGTTTTGACCAAGGTTTCCCTATATATTAACATCTACAGTTTTGACTATGGTTTCCTTATAGGTTATAATCCACTTTAGTTTTGACTATGGTTTCCCTATATATTAACATCTACTACAGTTTTGACCATGGTTTCCTTATAGGTTATTGTCTACTTTAGTTTTGACCAGGGTTTTCTTATAGGTTAACGACTACTTAGTATGTCAGATGTGCGGTCACTTAACATGTTATTAGAAAATTGATTCTTAATATCTGTAGTCTTCCTTTTACCAGCACCCACATTGCAGCCTATAAATAGTTGTCTGTAGCCTGGTAATGGATTGACAAGTCATCCATAAGGAGCACAAATGTATGCAACTACTCTGCTGTATATAAATACTTTTTATTGCTAATGGTAAGAATCCTATAGTTAAAGGGGTTATCCCCTGTAGACATGATAGGGGATAACTGTGTGGAGGAGGAAAGAGCTGCCTGTAGAGCTCAGAGACAGGACTGTGTGGAGGAGGAAAGAGCTGCCTGTAGAGCTCAGAGACAGGACTGTGTGGAGGAGGAAAGAGCTGCCTCTAAAGCTCAGAGACTGGGTTGTGTGGAGGAGGAAAGAGCTGCCTGTAGAGCTCAGAGACAGGACTGTGTGGAGGAGGGAAGAGCTGCCTGTAGAGCTCAGAGACAGGACTGTGTGGAGGAGGAAAGCGCTGCCTGTAAAGCTCAGAGACAGGACTGTGTGGAGGAGGAGAGAGCTGCCTGTAGAGCACAGAGACAGGACTGTGTGGAGGAGGAGAGAGCTGCCTGTAAAGCTCAGAGACAGGACTGTGTGGAGGAGGAAGAGCTGCCTGTAGAGCTCAGAAAGAGGACTGTGTGGAGGAGGAAAGAGCTGCCTGTAGAGCTCAGAGACAGGACTGTGTGGAGGAGGAAAGAGCTGCCTGTAGAGCTCAGAGACAGGATTGTGTGGAGGAGAGAGCTGCCTGTAGGACTTTGAGACAGGACTGTGTGGAGGAGGAAAGAGCTGCCTATAGAGCTCAGAGACAGGACTGTGTGGAGGAGGAGGAAAGAACCACCTGTGCAGCTCAGAGACAGGACTGTGTGGAGGAGGAAAGAGCTGCCTGTAGAGCTCAGAGACAGGACTGTGTGGAGGAGGAACGAGCTGCCTGTAGAGCTCAGAGACAGGACTGTGTGGAGGAGGAAAGAGCTACCTGTAGAGCTCAGAGACAGGACTATGTGGAGGCCCGGATCTCAAGAAGGGGACAAACACATTTCTGCTGCCCTGAACCTCCCAAGAGCACAGTGAACTTCATAATTCTTACATGGAAGAAGTTCGAAACCAACACTCTTCCTAAAGCTGCCACTTCACCAAACTAAGTCATGGGGGTGAAGGGCCTTGGTAAGAGAGGTGACCAAGAACCCAATGGTCACTACTCAAATCAAGGTGTAAATCCCCCAAATTACATGTAAACCTTGTGATATTATATCCAAGAAGACCGGAGGCTCCAAAAGCTGCCAGAGCTGCTTCACCTAAGGGCCCTATTCTACGGGACGAATATTGTTCGCATTATCGTTAACGATAATGTCTCGATGCAAGACTTTACTTTGATTTTCCTTTTAATAAATTGGCAAAGATTTCTCGTATCCTGTTTTCACTGTTGTCATTACAAGGTACTGAGTGTAAAGGATCAGTGTGCTGCTGCTGCAGCGCCTCTTGCACATGGCCAGTCTGTGTTTTCAAGTCTCTAATCTAGAAAACGTTTGATTAAAGCCAAATATTTTGCTGTTTGTATTCCGAGCCTCTCATTGCTTTACATGGGGACGGCGTTTACATTGGTATGTGGCCTTTGTGTCCGCGCAGTCAATCCCAGCCGCATATTAAACGCTACCCTCCATCCTTCTTCCCCGATCCCCTATGTGATCTCTGGCCTCCGCTCAGCGAGATGTGGGTTACTGTAATGATGCTGTTTAACCGATTCTCTTTTGAAGTCATCTGTAATTTACACTCAAAGCAGCGAGATTTTACTACTTAATGGGATTGGGTTTAGATTTTTTTTTTTTTATACCAAGGCCCTGATAAATCCTTAATATGAGAAATCCAATAATTATTTTAATTGCCTCTGAAATTACTGCAAAAGCGCTTCTGATTTCTTTTCTACTTCCAGCCTGTCTAATTGGTTTTAAAGGATAATTGTGGCATGAATAACCCCTTTATAGCCGGAGGGAAATCTCAGCCCTGTGCTACGATGGTTTTAGTCGGCTTTGTAGTCTGTGGAATCTGGAGGTTCTGTCTCGGTGGGTCTAAGCCGTGGCCACCCACCAGCCACAATGAGACGTCTCTCGTCCAAGCCGGCGGCCATAATTACTGGACCACCGGTAGAACAAAGAGAAGATGTTCTGGTGTGTGGGTCACGTCAGATCGACTGGAAATGTAATGCGAGAGATTTTAGTATTTTTCAGGGTTTTTTCATGCAAAAAAAGTCCCAATGGAAATAGCACCTATAGGCTATGGTCACATAAAGGTGGAGATTTATCAAACAGATGTAAAGTAGAATTGTCTTAGTTGCCCCTAGCAACCAATCAGATTCCACCTTTTATTTTCCAAAGAGTCTGTGAGGAATGAAAGGTGGAATCTGATTGGTTGCTAGGGGCAACTGAGCCAGTTTCACTTTAAGCCATGTTTGATAAATCTCCCCCATGGTGTAAAGTGAAACTGGCTCAGTTGCCCCTAGCAACCAATCAGATTCCACCTTTCATTCCTCACAGACTCTTCAGAAAATAAAAGGTGGAATCTGATTGGTTGCTAGGGGCAACTAAGACAATTCTACTCTACATTAGTTTGATAAATCTCCCCCAAAGTCTTTTAATTTTAGACTACAAACAACAGCCGTGGTTTTGAGTCTAAAATAACGGCCATTGTTTACCATAGTTTGGCGGCCATCATTGCAATGACAGACATTGGTTCATTATTTAGTTGCAGGTTTAAAGGGGTATTTCATTCAAACATAACTTTTCATATGTTGGAATCCAGTGGGTGGTCCTATGAGTGACTGGAAGTTATCCCTATGCATGTTCATACAGGGAAGGTTGTCAATCACTGATTGGACCGCCCACTGGACTCCTAAGCTTATGTGAATAAAAGAAAAAGTTCTACTGAATCTTTTCCAATAAAACTATATATCAGTGTGCTGTATAACATAAGGGCTGTAGATTAGGCGGTATACGTATTATGCTATCAGGAATCCTTGATGTTGTCGCTGGTCTCTTACCTGTAGAGCGCGGCCGTGGCACGTTTCAGTCCTTTGGGTCTGTTGGGCTTGGGCTCCCCAGCCATATTGATATCTGTGAGGAGAGTAAAGAGGCAATGAGCGTTACTGCTTATAAGTATACTTCTTTACATTAAACTTTTATGCTGTTATTGTCAATGTTTCTTCATTTCCATAAAACGAGATATTCCAGTGTCATAGGTTTCCCTTTGTGAATGACTTACAGAGAGTCTCCAGGAAATGGACTAGTCTTTAGACCCAGGCCTATCGGTCTATATCATGCCTCTGTATGTGACTGAAAGTTTTCAAGTCAAAAACTATGCAGGTCTTTGCTTGTGTGATCATACGTTTACCCAATAGACTGTATCATTTCTATGATCCTTGTGCATGGTGGATGTGCTTTGATGGTTTGGTCTCAGTTTTCCCTGTTGGGCCCAGTTCCACCATACTTTGATGGTGTGGTCTCTGTATCTTTTTTTCTGCTGGTCCCAGTTATACCATGCTTTCATAGTGTGGCCTCTGTATAGTTTGCCCTGTTGGGCCCAGTTACACCATGCTTTGATGGTGTGGCCGATGTATAATTTCCCCTGTTGGGTCCAGTTATACCATACTTTGATGGTGTGGTCTCTGTATCTTTTTTCCTGTTGGGCCCAATTAGACCATACTTTGATGGTGTGGCCTATGTATCATTTTCCCTGTTAGGCCCAGTAAGACCATGCTTTGATGGTGTGGTCTCTGTAGTTTCCCCTTTTGGGCCCAGTTACACCATGCTTTGATGGTGTGGACCATGTATCATTTTCCCTGTTAGGCCCAGTTATACCATGCTTTCATAGTGTGGTCTCTGTATAGTTTCCCCTGTTGGGTCCAGTTATACCATACTTTGATGGTGTGGTCTCTGTATCTTTTTTCCTGTTGGGCCCAATTAGACCATACTTTGATGGAATGGCCTATGTATCATTTTCCCTGTTAGGCCCAGTAAGACCATGCTTTGATGGTGTGGTCTCTGTAGTTTCCCCTTTTGGGCCCAGTTACACCATGCTTTGATGGTGCGGCCTATGTATGATTTCCCCTGTTGGGCCCAGTTATACCATACTTTGATGGTGTGGTCTCTGTATCTTTTTTCCTGTTGGGCCCAGTTAGACCATACTTTGATGGTGTGGCTTCTGTATCATTTCCCCTGTTGGGCACGGTTAGCCCATACTTTGATGGTGTGGCCTCAGTATCTTTGCTTGGCCCAGTCACACACTTCCTTCAATGATACCCACAAATCTAGGCACAAGTTGTTGGGTGCTCCTGGCTCTTTCTAAGTTTTTCCTTATCACATCCAGACTTTACTTTATGGAAACAATCTCATTTAGTCATAGCAGTAGTGTCTCTGGATACTTTTGTCATTGAGGCCGATGATTGACCTGACGGGAACCGACGTTGCGTCTAAGTGCCTAATGAATGACTAATTAATTCATCTGTATTAATGAGGTGAGGCGTCTTGTTTCCATGTGATGGCCGGTCACAATATGACAATGGCGTGGTGAATGATAATGGGGTGGAGACACTGTACTCCTGATACTGCTAAATATCAGACTTTACTGGGTGCATTAAGATGGTGCATGAAGAAATCTATATTAAGGAGACTTAATAATCCAATGGACATGTGATAAGGAAGAGGCTGTATATACCAGTCCATAAACACTGGCTCAGACAGATTTAAGCGTCTTAACACTGAAAAGTCTGGGAATTGAAAGCGATAAGGACTTTCCATTCATTCACACAATGACTCCATCTAACAGCCCCTGCTCCTGACTGTCATGTCCACGGCACCTGTGTTATAATGTGTAAGCATTGCTTCTAGGGTGTATTGTAATACGTAAATCATGAATACTTTCTCTTAGAATTGAAAAGATTTTGACGGACAAAGAATGACATCTGCTGCAAGCTTAAAACTAAAGATGAGCAAACTTAAAAAGTAGGGTTCGGCAAACTTTCATCCAAACCTAACTTAAATGAACCCTAAATTGTTACTATCATTTCATTTATTTAGCAGAAATAGATAGTACAGAAGATTTTAAGAAACTTTGGAATTGGGTTTATTAGGCAAATCTGCCATTATCTGCATTCAAAAAGACTTTCCCCAGGTCCCCCCCCCCTCCCTCCTCTCTCTCATTCACTGCTCATTATCAGGAAATCTCCACTCTTTTACTTCAGTCAA
The DNA here is from genome assembly GCF_027789765.1 of Dendropsophus ebraccatus. Classification (NCBI taxonomy): domain Eukaryota; kingdom Metazoa; phylum Chordata; class Amphibia; order Anura; family Hylidae; genus Dendropsophus; species Dendropsophus ebraccatus. Next base: position 10,510,380 of record NC_091467.1, read on the forward strand.
GCCCTGTGTAACCTATGGAGAGGGGAGAGGGGGAGGAGGGAGATAAGTGCCAGCAGAGAGCAGAGAACAAAGGATTACACAGTGGGAGCTGTGTGAAATTGGGTATTCAGAGGTCAATGCTGACTTCAGAGGAGATAGCCCGGTGATGTAGCTGTAAATTAACTCTTTGTTGTCCTGTTTTGATGCCTCATCTCCTTCCACCCCTCCCCTCTCCATAGACAACCATGAAGACAGCAGGGAGAGCTTCAAACTGCTTTTTCATGATAAAAAAATTTTTTCCGGCTAATAAACCCAATTACAAAGTTTTTTAAAGTCACCTGTACAAAAAAATGAACCGACACTGACACTTTAAGTGAACCACACTAAAACAGCTAGATGTTCACAGGCTTTCAATTTTTATAGTGCAGTTCAGCAAGTTTGCTCATCATACCTACCTGTCTGCGCTCCCCCCGACACCCTTCTCTGGGTCTTCAGTGTCTTTTGCTGATTGCAGACGCAGACAAGAGTGGCAGCCTGCTCAGCCAGTCTCTATCCGTGGTGCTGTCCTGTCTCTGTCGGTGATTGGCTGAGTGGGCTGTCACTCTCATCTCAGACAGGAAGTGGAGGCAGCTGAGATCAGTGTGGGACACCGGAGACCCATAGGAGGACACTGGGGAAGCCCGGACAGGTGAGCATTAGGAATGAGTGAAACGGCCGAGGTTCGGGTTCGTATGAACCTGAACTATCGGTTTCTGATTCCTGCTGTCTGCCTGCTCTGTGGAGAGGGTGGATACAGCCGGAGGACCACCTAGAAAACTGGGATACAGCCTATGGCTATTCATACGAACCTGAACCTTGGCCGGTTCACTCATCCCTAGTGAGCATAGGCTCTTTTTTTATTTTCTCTGTGTCTTGAATTGTGTGCCATCTTGGACTGGGTTCGTCACAAACCTTGCAAAAAGTTAGGCTCCGTAAGGAACCAAACTTTTTGCAACGTTTGTAAGGAATCTTGATTAGTTCAGTTCAGTTTACTTATCTCTACTCAAAGCTCATCTGAGTTTTAAAAATAACATGTGAACATGGTCTTTATTATTGATGCGTGCATTTGAAAGTTTCTTTGATAATGAAGTTTCCTCTTCATTTAAGTTGCATATGTCACTGACTAGAGCTGGACAAGGCCGTTAAGGAGGGGTGAGTATACTAAGTCTTCATCCTTTTTTTTATCCTTTATTATACTTTTATTATAATAACAAAGGACTCTGATCAGAAGAACTATTTACCCATATGACTGCTCATTGCTAGTAGTTCAATAGAAGATTCCAGCACTCACCAATTTCACAATCTTCAATGTTTATTCGGCATCCATAACCATACAAGTGTCAGCATACAGCAGAACGCGTTTCAGCAAGCTCCTTTATCAACTTCTGGTTGCCGAAACGCATTCTGCTGTATGTTCACACTTGTATGGATGCCAAATATACGTTAAGGATTATGATATTGGTGAGTGGCGAGATCTTTTATTGAACAGTTTTGCAAGGATTTTATTTCCTTCTTCGAGCACCACCTGAGCCCTCCCACAGTGACGCTCTGAAATTCCATATGCTTATTGCTGGTAGACCAAGGCTAGAGATAAGCACAACTGGAGCATGCTCAAGTCCAATTGAATACCGGTGGCTGCAGAAGTTGGATGCAGCCTTAGAGAGCCCTGTAATACATGGATACAGCCTATGGCCTATGACTGGAACCATGTTTTCCAGGACTTCCTAGGGCTGCATCCAACTTCACCAGCCACCGGTATTCAAATGCCGAAAGGCTCGAGTTGCGCTCATGTCTACAATTTTTTTTAAAGAAGGGCTCATAGAATGGTCCTTCACGGACAGGTCACTCTCGACACCATTAAAAGCTATTTTCTCGATTGTCAGTAGCTCTCCGCACATTATAAATACCCGGTCTTCTGTTCTGATCATGTCTCCAATGCTGACCTTGCCATGGCCTCTCTGATGTACGAGTTGCTGCTTGCTCCAACCTCCATCCCACAAATCACGGCACGAAGCTGACAACCAGCTCTACCGCAGTAATGCGAGCTTGGCCGTGTGTGCCAGCGCCAGGAGAACCTGCCGTATATTATACCAGGCGCTGCCAGGCCAGAGAGGGCAAGCATATCATAGAGTGGAGAATCCTGCATTGCTTCGCACAGACAGATTTAAGACATCCCAAAGAGTCGTTTGGAAGATTTACTGCTCTGTCCACAACGACCAAGTCACCGTGTCAAGAGTCGCTTTATAATATTTGCTCGGGAGACGCTAGAGGATCTATAGTCTGGAGGCCTTCCCTATCTGCGGCGGGGAACAAGGCCTGGAAATCTGAGCGGTGATGAAGTACCTAGCAGCTGAAAGGGAAGGAAAACTCCAGGGTCTTTTAGCTCCAATTATGTGAGAGACCTGGAAAATGATGAGCTTTGTTAGACTAACAGAAAGGGCTTTTTAATGAAGAGCTGTGGGTAATAATGGCATGTACATGCGGATATTACAGGGACTTCACAAAGACCTTAAGTCATTCTCCGGGAACTCATTGACATGTGTTTTGTGAAATGAAATGCTGTGAACATAATGGCCGTAGTTACGTTGCTGAAAAGTTAACAAGTCGACTATTGTTCTCTTTAGCTTTCATCATTGAAATTTGTCTTTTAACTATAGTAGATTTAATTGACCACTGAGGTTAAGGTCCTAGATGTTAGAGCTGGGGCAGGGATTGTCTAGTGGGTCTGGGGGCATACAGAGAGAATAGAAGTCAATGATGTGACCCATAGTGTTGGTGGCGAAAAGAGGATTTGGCATCAAAAATCTCAACGGAGAACTGGAACGTGCTCGAGTCCGATCGTTCGGAATTTGATTACCCGTGGCTGGTACTGACTACTGATGTTAGTGGGAAGTTCCCCAGTCTCTTCTAATAAAAGTTCTCCAGAACCTCTTCATGAAAAGAAATTAGGATCACCCCTAAGAGACTGTGTCTAGGGAAAGGTAGGCCTCAGCTCTATTATAAAGCCAGATAACACAGGATCTCACCATTGGCAATAGGAGCATGTCTAGAACACTCTAACATAGTCAATGAGTTCTTTCTGGACTACAGGGTTCTATGTCTATGTGGCTGCTGTAAAGCAAACCTCTACGGAAAAGGCAGGACCTCAGACAAGATAGCCACCCCCCAATAATCTTGGATAGAAAATTAAAAATCCTTTTTTTTTGTATTTAGTAAAAAAGTTCACACTACCATTAGTTGTTGTTTTTTTTTAAATTGTTCTACTATGTCATGGGAAGAGAAAAACAAAAATAATCGGATTCCATATCCCCCTGTATGCCAAACAACAACAACAGCTTCCAACAGACCCCATTGACTTTAATCTTCCGTGAGTCTTTTGTGTCTCCATGATGTTTTTCAGCATTTTATCAGATTAAATAGCCTCATTTTTCTCTCCTGTATTTTTATAGGATGTGTAGAGGCTCCGAGAAGACTTTCTGATGCAGGTGTGAACAGAACCTAAACTTGTCCAAAGATAACATAAAATTAAAAAATAAAAAATAAAAAAATTATAAAAGAAGATCAGAATGTATGTTCTCCGCAATAAATGCCGAGACAAACACCGCATGCCGTGACCACAGATTATCCTGACACTTGAAGAAGTATATGGAGAAATCCATGCTCTCGAGTATTAAAGGAACAATTCTTGGCTCCTTCTAGCCTTGAATAGTTGCTGCACATATAAATCCAAAGGGAGATGGTGGTTATAAAGAAGTTTTGCTGTTCCCGTTGCGGAATTCATATATAACCAAGGGAGAGTGGAGTGCTATTTGTCTTACAATGGCCTAATGGGCCTCACGTATCAACCGCATCTTACGGAAAAATATGTTCTTGTTGCTCTCGATGGCCGAGAATATCCAAGCTGAACTATAGGTTTGCTATGCGTAAGAAGGCCGCTTATTGTCCGAGAGTCCCGATGTCTGCTGAACGTTCAGTTAACACTAATGTGTGGCCGGAGAAGCTGGGAAAATCTTCCATGTAAGACCTCTTAAAGGCATTGGTAAATCCTAGAGGTGTGAAGGACTTCAAGCATAAAGAAGAAAACATGTTCACATCCACTTATTTCATATTTACAAAGTGACCTTAGCTGTTCACACCTAGTATGTCACTTGTATCTGGAGGACAGGCTTGCTGTATACACATTGAGGGACATTTCTTAAAGTGCTTCTCAAGATAAACCTTTCATCCCCGCTTTGCTGGTGACATCGTGGCGGACGCGGACGTTATGGGGTTTTCTAACGGAGCGCGTCTCATAGATTCTGTAGCATCTACGGAGAGAGTTATCCATTGACGTCAACAGATGGAACCTCTTTGGACGTGATTTGACTTGTCTTATGAGGATAAACTAAGCTTGGATGACATGGCGGAAAATCAACTGAAAGAGTCTCTTAAAGGGTCTGAGGGTTAAATATCAGTCAATCAAGAAATCTCCTTCACTCCTGTAGACTGATGAACTGGAGCACGTCCGAGTCTGGTCGCTGGATTAACGGTGGCTGAAGAATTTGGATGCTGCTCTAGGGAGCCCTGTAAAACATATATACAGCCTATGTCCTATGGTTGTATTTTTGTTTTCCCAGACTCCCCAGGACTGCATCCAACTTCTTTAGCCACCGGTAATCCAGCGACCAGACTCAACAATATTCCAGTTGCCCTCATCTCTACTGGATATCTATTTTTTGTTGTTGTTGAGCTTTTTGATGCCAGATCATCTGTATGGGTCACATCATTGACTTCTATTCTCTCTGGATGCCGGACCCACTGCACTAGACAATCCCTGCCCCAGGGCTAACATCTAGGACCTTAACCTCAGTGGTCAATAAATCAAATGCCTAACGTCTGGGCACAGCCATAGGCCATAGGCTGTATCCACCAGGACCCCCTAGAGCTGCAGCCAACTTCTTCAGCCACCGGTAATCGAATGCCGAACGATCGGACTCGGCCTACTTTAGTTGCGGCCATCTCTAATATCCAGGTTTCCAAAGGAACCTCCAGTGTATGGCATATTGCTTCCGAGGTGGAATATTCATACTGAGCCAATGTATTCTGTTTTTTCCAGTGGCGGACAACTTTTCGAAAAAGAGGTTGTCGAAGACGAGGTTTCTTTTGGAAACAGTGCCACATTTGTCCATGTGTTTAGTCTGGTATTACAGCTCAGTGCCATTGAAGATGATATGCCACATTGTAGCTAAAATATTACACAAAATCTATGCTATAATACCAAAGTATACTATACAACTCTTTACTATTATTACTACTAGAGAGAAGGGAAATTCGAGCATGCTCAAGTCCGTTTTGAATACCAGTGGCTGAAGAAGTTGGATGCCGCCCTAGGGAGTCCTGAAAACATGGATACAGTCTACGGCCTATGGTTGTATCTGTGTTTTCCTGGCCTCCCTAGGGTGGCATTCAACTTCTTCAGCCACCGATTATCAAATGCCGAATGATCGGACTCGAGCATGCTCAGCTCAACTACTACTAAAGTGTACAGCAATGATGTGGCGATCACAGTGGGGTCCTCATAGTATCATCTTAGCAGAACAGCCTAAGAAGACAGGTTGTTGGTGTACAATAGTTACCTACAGAATGGGGTACTGCCTATTGGATAGATATATAGGGGGAGATTTATCAAACATGGTGTAAAGTGAGACTGGCTCAGTTGCCCCTAGCAACCAATCAGATTCCACCTTTTATTCCTCACAGACTCTTTGAAAAATGAGAGGTGGAATCTGATTGGTTGTTAGGGGCAACTGAGCCAGTTTCACTTTACACCATGTTTGATAAATCTCCCCCATAGTATATAAAAGCAGGGTATCAATAAACCACTGTTGCATCAATCATCACATACCGAGCGTCTGTCCGGCCAGCACTCTTCCGTTCTCGCCCAGGACAGCCCCCCGTGCGTGCCTCTCGTTCAGATACTGTACAAATGCATATCCCTTGTGGACCGAGCAGCCAACAACGCGTCCGTATTTGGAGAAGATGGACTCTACATCGCTCTTCTTCACCACCGCCGTGTTCAGGTTACCAATGAAAACTCTGGAGTTCAGGGACTTGGGGTCATTCTTGTTGGTGATGTTGCTTGTAGCGGCTTTCAGGGACATTTTCTCCCCGTAGGCTGAAAAGACAAAGAAACATGGCGGGGTTAGCTATAGTAGAGCATGTGTCCTGTTATTTGTTACGGTACATATACGTATCAAGAGTGTATCAATGGCCGTAGTGTTATAGACGTATCACTTTGGATGGAAAACCTGAAATTGGCCTAAATTTTATCACAATTGAACAATTTTATTCCAAGTGTTCACTCAGTATAATGTCACTGTGTGGTTACAGAGGTTTTGGTGCTGTGTGACAGGAGAGCTGGCCATACAATGCGAGCACCCCCAGGAATCTCTGCTCCTAAATGTGGATGTGCAGCAGCTGTACACATGCACAGTGAAGACTCATCCCGCTCCGTGCGTGCTCAGGAATGGCTGTCAATCAATACCAAGCCATGTCTGTAAGCAACAGGGACTTCCTGTGTTTGGTCTCTTTTTTTTTTTTTTGAAGAGAGAAAAGACCAAATATCAGCACACAGGGAGCATGGAGCACAGGAAGGGAGACACCTAGTGGCCGTATGTATAATGTTGATTTAAACATAGAAAACTGGTGTAAGAGATTTGTAATTTACTTCTATTACAAAAAAAAAGTCTTCCAGTACTGATCAGCTGCTGTATGTCCTGCAGGAAGTTATGTATACTTTCCAGTCTGGAGAGCAGGAGAGGTTTTTTATTAGGATTTGCTGCTGCTCTGGACAGTTCCTGACATGGACAGAGGTGGCAGCAGAGAGCACTGTGTCAGACTGGAGAGAATACACCACTTCCTACAGCAGCTGATAAGTACTGGAAGACTGGAGATTTTTTTTTTTAATAGAAGTAATTTACAAATTTCTGGCACTTTCTGGTACCAGTTGATTTAAAAGAAACATTTTTTTTTGTGAACTACCCCTTTAATTATCCAAATTTTTGCCAAATTAACTCTCTACATTTGCGAGATGTTTTCATGCTATCTTTAGTGTCCCCCCCCACTGGCAGAAACTGCAAACAGGTCAACCGGACAAACAAGCTTCATATAGGAGCTTCCAGTGAGTCCACAATGTGTACGTGACTGGGTTGACAAGGGTTTCTTCCAGCTGTACGACTCCTCTATATCCCACATACATTGGTAGATTGGCCACGCTGCGCTCATATATTCATCTATCAATGGAAGAGAAGTGAATGTGAGAGATGTCACTTCCACTATACGCTATGGGGCATGCATGGCTGCCTGCACGGTTTATAAAGCCAGAACTGGCAATGGGAAGAAACATGTCATCCTCTTCAGGCTCTTACAAGACAATTAGTAAGATCTTCTAGGAGATTGGATTGTCCTGCATGGCTACACGTTCACAGGAACGGAAGAGACGGACGAATTCTGGGAATTAATTGAAAAAAAGACAAAAAACAACAACAAAAAAACAAGAACGAAAAAGTATGATTTCTTGATGGTAAGTAACTATCCAGCTCTGGCCTGGGCTACCATGGGTCTTGCCGGCTGGATTGGTAACTATGTATAATAATGTAAGAATGGTCATAGGACAAAGCTAATAAATCTGTGGTGGGGAGAACCTGCACCCCAGAAATATTAGAGATGAGCGAGTACTAAAATGCTCGGGTGCTCGATACTCGAGACGAATATTTCCCGATACTCGGGTGCTCGTTTCGAGCTACGAACCCCATTGAAGTCAATGGGAAACTCGAGCATTTTTGCAGGGGACCAAAGCTCTGCACAGGGAAAGTTGCGTGAAAACCTGGATGGAAACACCACGGAAATGGACAGGAAACAGCAGGGGCAGCATGCATGGGCGCCTCTGTGGGGGGAGACTGGACACAGCACAGTGAGGATAGGTATAGCTGAACTACAGATCCCAGCCAGCCAAGAGAATGTCAGCAACAGGACAAATTGACTACTGACAGCTGCACTACAAGTCCAAAAAAAAAAAAGAAAAAAAAAAGTTTTAAAACTTTTAAGCCCCTAGAAGGACTATTGGGTTCTTCATGTCGGATTCCTGCCTAACCGCACACTAATTCCCTGCCTAACGCTCTCCCTAACAGACAGCAGCTCTCTCCCTATGCTCATCCAGTCTGCGTCTGAAGCGAGCATCGCGGGACCTGATTCTTATATGCCCAGGTCATCTGATCTGGCCAGCCATTCGCTGCTATCGACATATAGGGTTCCCACGTGATGCTACAAGATCCCAAAGACTCTCCTGCATGATGATTGGCTGAAAAAAAGCCGTCAAACCCTACCAGTCTGCTGCTGTTATTATTGCAGATTATCGGCTTGGCTCTCACCGGACTGTCACTCTACACTGTGCTGTACACATATTACTTAGCTGTATTATTGCAGATTATCGGCTTGGTTCTCACCGGACTGTCACTGTACACTGTGCTGTACACATATTACTTAGCTGTATTATTACAGATTAGTATAGGGCCCAGATACGGCTCATATCCACTACACCAGGGGTTAGACATGTTCTGGCTCCAGCTCAGTAAGAAAATCTCATGTCATCTCGTACAGGACGAAAATCTTTGTGTACAAATCTTCTAACGCAAAATTATAATTGTTTTGCAATTATCTATTGGATAATGATGTCACATGATGATGTCACACGGCCATTATACAATGGACTCTTTACAGACATGAGCGTACACGAGCGTGCGGCATTGGATTACTGGTGGCTGAAGAAGTTGGATGCAGCCCTAGGGAGTCCTGGTGGACACAGCCATAGGCCATAGACTGTATCCATGTATCCACCAGGACTCCCTAGGGCTGCATCCAACTTCTGCAGCCACTGGTAATCCAATGCAGAGCGTTCAGGTTCGCTCATCTTTATTACTTACAAAATTATTTTTTATAGATTTAAAAAGTTTTAAAGGTGTTATTCAGCACTGGGAAAACATGGCCGCTTTCTTCCAGAGACAGCACCGCTCTTGTCTCCAGTTTGGGTACAGGATTTGTAACTCGGTTCCATTGACGTTATTGGAGCTTAATTACAAACCGCACCTGACCTGCAGACTAGAGCGGTGCTGTCCCCTTTAATTATTTTTTCCCCTCCTAATCTGCGACATTCTACATGGGTTGTGTCTGGTATTACAATACTAGCCTCAGCTCACGGATGAGTATAATGCTGCGTTTACACGAAACGATAATTGACCCGATCGTACGGTTAGCGATGTCAGAGTAACAGTTTTTTTTCATAACGATCAGCGTTTAGACGGTACGATATATCGTACGGAAAATTTGTTTTGCGATCGTTTTGCGATCGCTTAAGCCTATCTCACACATTGGTTAAATCGGCGAACGACTGTTCACACGGAACGATCTGCTAATTTTTTGCGAACGATCAACGACGATTTGAGTAGTTGTTCAAAGATCAAAATGAACGATTTCTCGCTCGTCGTTTGATCGTTCGTTGCGTTTACACGTACGATTATCGTTCGATTTCGAAAGTTATCGCGCAAATTCGCACGATAATCGTTACGTGTAAACGCAGCATTGTGCTGTTTCCTGAAAAAAAGGGGGGAAAAAAGCAGACTCTACTTTCTAATTTATGTTCAAATATCAGCAACAGCTGCAGACTTGCACAACCGCGTCCCCTGCTCTCAACCCCCTCCATCTCCCTAGTGTGATTGGTGCACACAGCAAAAAGTCATAAAAGTTAAGGCAAAATGGGTGTTTGCACAAAAACTTTTGCTGTCTCTGAAACTTTTTGCTGTCTCTTATGTGTGAACTTAGCTGCTGCGGTTGAAAAACCCTTTTGGTCCCATTATTCAAATTCTGAACACCTAAAGCAGTGTGAACCTAGCGTAAGTCAAGTCTTTGGCCTTATTCACGCGTTACGTAAATTTGTCCGTAATTGAGGATGAAAAATTCTGCACATATTTAGGGCCCATTCACACTATCCGTAGTTTTACAGATCCGCAATCCTTTCTGCACAGAAATTGTGCGGAGCGTAACCGCGGAACAATTACCCAATAGAAGTCAATGGGATCCGTATTTACGGACGTTACATCAACTTCGCGTTTTTTTGTGGATCTGCAAGAATACAGATTATGGACGCACTGCGAACAATTTTTTGTGGATTGCAAACAACGATTGCCGACATAAAGTCACTAATCTTGTGAACGAGTCAATGCACACATATACTTTTGTCTGTAATTGCGGATCCACTAATTTAGGGCCCATTGATTTCAATTAGGCCGCTCACACTGTTTGTAGTTTTATGGACCCGTAATTCGCAAATATTACTGCCAAGCCCTAGTACAGACTGTAATTGTGGCGCAGATTCTCCCATAGAAGTCTATGGGAGCTGCCGTAATTTTTGCAGTTTCGTAATTTTTATGGAAGAAATGTCTGTAACAGCTGCAAATCTATAAAAAAAAATTATGAACTTTAAACCATTCCCACTTATTTTCCTTTCACCTTCCCCTTCTTTGCTGATCCACAAAAAATACAGATAATAGCCGGGTTCCCAGTTGGTATGACAGTGGCCGTTCTCTGACACGGCCGTGTCACTGAACGACCGCTGTCTGTGAGGTTCATGCCGGCTGGTACTACTGGAGCCGCACTTTACATTGTCTGCACTGTCAGTTTTCTATCTGGCAGGAGGGTATACAGAGTTCCATAGGACCCAGTGTTATTTTAATTTTCAATAAATAGCCTCCAGTGTTGCAACGGCCGTTATTAATTAAAAAATTTACGTTGTGTAAATTAAGCCTATGGATGCATTACAGAGAAATTTTTGCAGATTACAGATGAAGATTGCGGGCTATTGCAGACATCATATACGGTCCTGAAAAACTACTAGATGTGTGAATGTAGCCTAATGCTAAGAACAAAGGTTTATCCACAACAAACCTCTTACTTTACTTTATTTTGTCTGTTAAAGTTTAAATAAAACTTAAAATGAATTTTTATAAAAAATAAAATAGAAATAATATTAAAAAATAAATGTAATAGAAATAAATAGAAATAATAAATAAATAAATAAAGCTAATATAAATGAATATAAGTAATAAATAAATAAAAATAAATAAAAATAATATAAATAAAAACATGTCCACAAATACAGTTAGCCGACGCGTTTTTAAACCCTTAGTCTACAGTCTACAGCTGATTTGTGAGCAGTGGATATTCTAATCTTTTCCTTGTAAGACTTCACTGATATTGGTGAGTAGAGATGAGTGTGACTCTTGCACGCTCATGTCCGATTGTTCGGCATTTGACTACCGGTAGCTGAAGAAGTTTCATGCAGCCCTAGGGAGTCTGAGAATACATGGATACAGCCATAGGCCATAGACTGTATTCATATTGTCCCCAAGAAACTTCTTCAGCCACCAGTAATTAAAGGGGTACTCCGGGCGGGGGTTATTTTTAGGGTATGGCCGGGGAAGAGGTGGAAATAGAGACCGCCGGTAACTTACCTCCCCGGTTCCAGTGCCGGATCCCAGATCACGCCGCCCCGTTCTCCCGTCCAGCCACCGCTTCCTGGTCAGAGGTGCGTCTTGAGACGTGACTTCTCAAGGCAGCATAGCCATTAAGCAGTTGTAGCAGGGTTCCGCCTCGGCCACTGAATAACTGAGCTGCCTTGAGACGTCACATCTCAAGCCGCAGCTCAGACCAGGAAGAGGCAGCGAGCGGGAGAACGGAGCGGTGCGATCCGGGATCCGGCACTGGAATCGGGGAGGTAAGTGACCGGCGGTCTCTATTTCCACCCCCTTCCCCGGCCATACCCTAAAAATAACCCCCGCCTGGAGTACCCCTTTAAATGCCAAACAATGGTTCTCAAGCCCGCTCCAGTCCCGCTCATCTCTGTCGGTGAATAATAGGTGACCGTGGTTCGTGACCTTGTATTGCTATAAATACACACATCCTAAAGCTGCCCGTGTAATAACATCACATCCTATAATTGAAGATAAGCCGATTATTTTTGTTCACGTCATGAACCGTTTTGTTGCCTTTTTACTAATTGTGTCAATTACAGAAATAAAAATCCATCGATTGACCCCGGAATCCGCGGCCGTTGTTACCCCGAGCGTGTGACAACCTTGTCGTGACCGCGTTCGGCTTTGGAAGGAAATTAAAACTGTTACAATGAGCAATTTATTAAAAGAGAAAGGAAGGCAAATGATTAGATTTTGGGCTGCGTCTGAACGTGTCAGTCATCAATTAAGCATAAAAAACACTCAGTGAACTGATGGCTTGTTAAATGAAAATCATTTCCTGACAAGAGGCAAAGCTTTTAGAAATGTATTATTAAATCAGCCAATTATGGGATCTCTACTGATGAATGGGAGACAGCGATCTGTGCAGAGTGTGCCCGCAGTGTCTCCGCAGTCTGAGAGGAGGAGTACACCATACTATGGGCCCTGCATACATATGGCACATGTGGACTCCCAAACCTCCTCCAGGATCAGCATATACTTTTATAGTAAGATCCTTAAAGTATAACTCTGCCCATAGAGTAACAATTCATTCAATACTTGTTATTATCTATTCAGTCTCCTTCCCCCAGTTCTGAGCTGCTGCTTTCTGCTGAAGACACAAAAATCTGTGTGTGAGCTTTTCTCTCTGTCTCCCCCTCCTCCACCCTCCCTTCTGAGACGGCTGATGTAAATAAGACCTTATCTGCTACTTTGTAATGCTGGGAGGGTTCATCATAGTGAGTTTATTAGCAACCTTGACCTTGGATTAACCTTCCCAGTGTTACAAAGAAGCTACAAATTTGCAGATAACGCTGGCCAGGGAATTGTTTACATCAGCCGTCTCAGAAGGGAAGGGGGGAGACACCATGAAAGCCTTTATATATGTTACAAGAGGGAAGAAGGGAAAGGGAGGGCATGATGAAAACCTTTATATATGTTACAGGAGCAAGAAGGGAAAGGAGGATATGATGGAACCTTTATATATGTTACAGGAGGAGGAAGGGAAAGGAGGACATGATGGAAAGCTTTATATATGTTACTGGAGGAAGAAGGGAAAAGAAGGACATGATGGAAATCTTTATATATGTTACAGGAGGAAGAAGGGAAAGGGGGGACATGATGGAACCTTTATATATGTTACAGGAGGAAGAAGGGAAAGGGAAGACATGATGGAAACCTTTATATATGTTACAGGAGGAAGAAGGGAAAGGAGGACATGATGGAAACCTTTATATATGTTACAGGAGGAAGAAGGGAAAGGGAGGACATGATGGAAACCTTTATATATGTTACAGGAGGGAAGAAGGGAAAGGGAAGACATTATGGAAACCTTTATATGTGTTACAGGAGGGAAGAAGGGAAAGGGGGACATGATGGAAACCTTTATATATGTTACAGGAGGAAGAAGGGAAAGGAGGACATGATGGAAACCTTTATATATATATTACAGGAGGAAGAAGGGAAAGGAGGACATGATGGAAACCTTTATATATGTTACAGGAGGAAGAAGGGAAAGAAGGGACATGATGGAAACCTTTATATATGTTACAGGAGGAAGAAGGGAAAGGGAGGACATGATGGAAACCTATATATATGTTACAGGAGGAAGAAGGGAAAGGGGGGACATGATGGAAACCTTTATATATGTTACAGGAGGTAGAAGGGAAAGAAGGACATGATGGAAACCTTTATATATGTTACAGGAGGTAGAAGGGAAAGGAGGACATGAGGGAAACCTTTATATATGTTACAGGAGGAAGAAGGGAAAGGAGGACATGATGGAAACCTTTATATATGTTACAGGAGGAAGAAGGGAAAGGAGGACATGATGGAGTCCAAAAAGCAGCATTTATTACACTGACATAGTGAGCATGTATAATTGATGTACTGTATGTGTGATGTATGCTGTGCTCCTATTTTTTTTTGTTTGGGGGGCGGGGGTACATCAGCAAAACACTACAGGTTCAATGATCCAAGCCCAGGTGGTGGCCGCTATGTACGATCCAATCAGCCTTAACGTGATGTCGAGTCATCTCTATCTGATATTCATTACACGTCCAGCTCCCAATAATGGTTACCTTCCTTTTTATCCTTACTCCAACAAGCTCTTAATGAGGTTGAGGAGTAAAGGACATTACCTCTACTCAGATGATTCCTCCTCAGACTCGCTAATGCTAATAGGAAACTTTCATGACAAAATGATTGCATTGCAAGGTTTTTGAAATGCCCAGCATGTTTCCTCTACCGCTGCGCTTTCTAGCTTCCATTCCAGTCAGTGGTGTAACATAAAGGGAATCTGTCAGCGCTTTGACAGGAGCTGCTGACAGTGTTAGATAACTGATAGGTCTAATGTCGCTGGACTGGATCCAGGTTTTCCAGCCAGACTTAGGGCTGCATCCAACTTCTTCAGTCACCAGTAATCAAATGCAGAGGGTTCGGCTTTGGATGAACCCGAGTGCACTCAAGATGCGCTCATCTTAAGTGATGTTGAAGTTAAACCCACTGTAGTAACCTATTGCATTTTTTTCTTTTAATTTTTTGTATAGTTCGTCCCTTAAAGGGATGTTTAAACGAAATATGTAAAAATTAAAACAGAAAAAATGCCATCGGTTTCTGCAAAACACATTAAGGATCTTACTATAAAAGTATAGGCTGATCCTGAAGGAGTCCACCTGTCCCATATGTATGCAGGGCCCATAGTATGGTGTACTCCTCCTCTCAGACTGCAGAGACCCTGCGGGCACACTCTGCACAGATCGCTGTCTCCCATTCATCAGTAGAGATCCCAGCAGGGGGCATCTGGTTAAATGCTCAAATCCCCCATTGATTTCAATGGGGTTCATTACCAGTGATGACCAAACATCCCGATGTTCAGTTCAGATCCCGAACACGAACATAAAAAAAACATTCACAAACAACTTACGTACGTACAGTAGAAGCGCACGTTTTGGTCCGCGCACAGGTGTACAGATTATTAGGTGCAAAGCATAAATTACGCAGTTACGTACATTCTCAAGTTGGAATATGTTCGAAAATGATCGGAATAACCATTCCGATCATCGAACGAACTGTTTGTGATCAGCGAACGTGAACAATTAGCATCATGTGCGTACAAACAAGCGAACATTTACGAACATGTTCGCTCATCACTATTCATTACTTGTATCCTACCGAAAAATTCTTGACTGGAGTAAAGAGCGCTTGAGATATTTAGTGTTTGCATAACACTCATGATTCTGTATTCATGTTCTGTACATATGATGAAGACGCAATGTTCAGCTAGAAGTCCAGAGAAAATCATAATTTCCCAGAAGGCAAGGGCAGGGAGAAGCATAATAAATAAGCGATACTTACCCCTCCCCGTGCCTCCGCAGCACTGCCTTACCGAGCCGGGACTCCCACCGGGCTCCTGGATCTCCTTCTGGAGGGACGTCATGACTCGGCTGATGGATTGCCCGCTCAGCCAGTCAGTGACTGGGGCGGAATGGATATTCTGAACTGCACACCTCTCTCCAGATCAGGTGCTATGTGGTAACTGGTTCTTCAACCACCAATTTATACTGGGAAAATGAACCATGGCACTCTTAAATAAGTCAAGAGAACATTTTTATTGCAAAGTGAATAATTCCTTTGTTTCAACCAGAGTAAGTATAAAGAGTCAGTACAAGACCGTAAATCCTGTTATCGGCAATGTTTTGGTCCTCCAGGACCTTTATCAAGCCATAGTGTCTCTGATGGTAGTGTCAGAATCGTCTGGGTCTGGTGGAATGTCCCAGAGACTGGGTCGGGACTGAGTCAGCAATCTATCAGCTGGGTTGGGTATTTTCCCCTGAATCGAGACGACATCGCAACTTGAGAAATACGAATTCTGGTGGTGGTTCCGGAGTGGTAAGACAATGCTGCAGAGGCACAGGGAGAGGTAAGTATTGCTTGTTTTTCATGTTCCCCCCGTCCCTGTCTACTGGGAAATTATGATTTTTTCCGGACTTCTCTTTTAAAGGTTGATACCATATCTGCGATTCTGCCTTTGCTTCTAAGTAAAAAAAAATTAAAAAAAATCTGACCATCCTGAAAGTGGCGATCCTATCATAATTTTTGATAGGGGGTTATATGAATATTTTTGTGTGTTTTCATAGTCAGTCATTTTCATTGCCTTTTTTAATTAAATACGAGTATATTCATGTCCATGTTCCTCCACCTCTGCGCATCGTAAAAGCGTTTATAGCAGGAAGGAAAATTGTTAACCCAATGATGTGTAACTCTGTGTTTATTTGGTCTAAGAGCTATATAACATATCATTGCTCCGAGTTTACCAGCCATAATGGCGTAATGAGGTAGTGCGCCACCGCTACCCCCATAGCCAATTATTATATTTACTGATGGCATTCAGTCATTTGCCTTTGTCCTCGCTTCTATAACAAGTAGAGGAAATAGATTGTACTGCATAAAGTGCCTGATTATTATATACTGCTGTTTTCTCCCGCATGGGTATGTGTGGAAATAATATTAGCACCGCTCGCTTTTTTGGGGGGGGGGGGGGGATCTGACACTTTCGGCGGCTCAGCTTAACCTTCACTCCAATCTCCACTTCAAAACAAATATTGTAGACTACAATACCAGTCCCATTAACTAATAATAGGGCTGATTCATGGTTACCATGGTAACTGCATCTCCATGGTGGAGTGAGGCCTACAGGCTTCATCTGTTTCCACGGTGACAGAAATGAGCCTTGTCACTTTTGGCGTGTAGTTTTGTGGTGATATCGCGGTGTAATTAATAGACAAGATAATTTGGTAATTACACTTAAACTCATACGGCTTAATTATATGATATGCCTTACAGAAGACACGCCATCGCCCCTGACAGGTGTAATAATTCTATTATACCATTCTATATATTTAGCCCGGGTCTTGTCCTGTTCCGTATGCTTTAGGGACTTTATATTGTGCAGAATCTGTAGCGGGTTTAGCATTTGCGCTTCTGGCACAAACGCCGAAAATGTCTACAAATTCCACTGGGTCTGATGAATGCCGAAAAAGTGACCTTGTGGCATCTATTGGAATGGGATCCATCAGTCTAGAAAAACACCTTCCATGTATTTTCCAACCTAGTCAAGCACAGAAACAGTATACTGCTGGCTATATAGTGGCGGTTTATCAATAACACATGCGGTTGTATTCATCCAGTATATACAGTTGTATATGGGCCGAAAAACTTTTGGACATACTCGCCAGGAGAATTCATACAAATCAAATAAGTATCCCCAAATAATTTTTTTTTTTTATTGATGTACTCCCAAGGCTATGACACTACTGTGCATCATGCTACACCTTTTGAGCGTCATTCACGTCTACTTCGGGGGTTCCTTTAGGAGCCTCAACCATAATCAGGAACACCATAGTATAGCCTACTAACAAACTGAGTATAAGTATAGAATACAATCTCACCGTAGGTGCCACTGCTGTAATTGCCCTCCCTGAAATGACCGGCAGTGACTGATGATCGGGAGCCTTGGTGAGCTGGGTGCTTTACCGACTGATCAGAGTCAGGAAGCAAAAATTGGCTTAAAGGGACAGTGTCACATTTTTGAAAATTTTTTAATAAAAAGTAACAAGAAAAAATAGGTGTGTTGTATTTTTTTTTTTTTTTTTTACATTGGTTTTGAGTGTCTTTTATTCAAACTAATGTATGCACAGGGGGCTGCCATTTTAATAGTGTCTGTGTGTGACGTCATTTCACGACATACACACAGACACTATACGGCACCTCTATAACATTGGAGTGAACCGACGGAGTCCGTCTGGTTCACTCAAACTGGAGGCTCCGTCACTGTGTACTGCGCATGTGCATAGACATGCGCAGTACACAGCTTACCTGGGGAGGGGTGGCCATTTTTTTGAAGTCCCTGCAAGAGGAAGGAGAACAGGGGAGGAGAGAGACCGCACAGTGAGTGGGCAGGAGAATTCTGTGCAGCTCTCCCCCCCCCCCCCGCCCCAGCGTCGGACTAGGCGTCCGCCCCCACTAACCTTGCAGCAGACCGCAGACCAGCCAGGACGGTCCCCTCCAGTATAGTTACAGGGCCGGAGTGAGCTTTGGGCACGGAAAGGCTGTAATACACCGTCCCGGAAGCTCACAGCTGCAGCCCCTCGGTGCCTGGATTCTCTCCTGCTCGGCGGCCATGTGACATTGCGCTGCAGAGCAGGAGAGAATCCAGGCACCGAGGGGCTGCAGCTGTGAGCTTCCGGGACGGTGTATTACAGCCTTTCCGTGCCCAAAGCTCACTCTGGCCCCGTAACTATACTGGGGGGGACCGTCCTGGCTGGTCTGCGGTCTGCTGCAAGGTTAGTGGGGGCGGACGCCCAGCTCACTCCGGCCCCGTAACGGGGGACCAGCCTGCCTCTACCGCGCTTCTCCCTGTGCCCCACATCAGCTCCCCCCCCCTGTCACCCCAGCATCTCTCCCCCCGTCACCCCAGCATCTCTTCTCTCCCCCCTGTCACCCCAGAATCTCTCCCCCTGTCACCCCAGCCTCTCCCCCCTGTCACCCCAGCATCTCTCCCCCTGTCAGCCCAGCCTCTCTCCCCCTGTCACCCCAGCCTCTCTCCCCCTGTCACCCAGCCTCTCTCCCCCTGTCACCCCAGCATCTCTCCCCCCTGTCACCCCAGCCTCTCTCCCCCCTGTCACCCCAGCATCTCTCCCCCTGTCACCCCAGCATCTCTCCCCCTGTCACCCAGCCTCTCTCCCCCTGTCACCCCAGCATCTCTCCCCCCTGTCACCCCAGCCTCTCTCCCCCCTGTCACCCCAGCATCTCTCCCCCTGTCACCCCAGCATCTCTCCCCCTGTCAGCCCAGCCTCTCTCCCCCTGTCACCCCAGCCTCTCTCCCCCTGTCACCCCAGCATCTCTCCCCCTGTCACCCCAGCCTCTCTCCCCCTGTCACCCCAGCCTCTCCCCCCCCCATCACCCCAGCATCTCTCCCCCCTGTCACCCCAGCATCTCTGCCCCCTGTCACCCCAGCATCTCTCCCCCTGTCAGCCCAGCCTCTCTCCCCCTGTCACCCCAGCCTCTCTCCCCCTGTCACCCCAGCATCTCTCCCCCCGTCACCCCAGCATCTCTTCTCTCCCCCCTGTCACCCCAGAATCTCTCCCCCCCCTGTCACCCCAGCATCTCTCCCCCTGTCACCCCAGCATCTCTCCCCCTGTCACCCCAGCATCTCTCCCCCTGTCACCCAGCCTCTCTCCCCCTGTCACCCAGCCTCTCTCCCCCTGTCACCCCAGCCTCTCTCCCCCTGTCACCCCAGCCTCTCTCCCCCTGTCACCCCAGCCTCTCTCCCCCTGTCACCCCAGCATCTCTCCCCCTGTCACCCCAGCATCTCTCCCCCCGTCACCCCAGCATCTCTCCCCCCGTCACCCCAGCATCTCTTCTCTCCCCCCTGTCACCCCAGAATCTCTCCCCCCCCTGTCACCCCAGCATCTCTCCCCCCGTCACCCCAGCATCTCTTCTCTCCCCCCTGTCACCCCAGCATCTCTCCCCCTGTCACCCCAGCATCTCTCCCCCTGTCACCCCAGCATCTCTCCCCCTGTCACCCCAGCCTCTCTCCCCCTGTC